>NC_086318.1:338524655-338824655 GCF_036172605.1 Pelobates fuscus | reverse complement strand
TACCTGGAGAGGACCGTGAAATTGGGAAAAAATAGGACTGTTAGGAGGCCTGGATCATTTGAAAAACAATTTAATTGAGACCCAGTCTAAACTCACTAAAGTGAAAATTGAAGGGAATTCAAAGTCAATCTAAACTCACTAAAGGGAAAATTGAAGGGAATTCAATTTAAAGCCAAAATAGCCAAACTGGAAGCATAATATTAAAAATAGGCAAACTGGAAGCATAAGTGGCTTGGAGAAGTTTTCTAGTTTGGCTATATTTGACCTAAAATGTGAAATTCACGTTGCATTCCTAACAGTTCTCATTTTAGTGACTGATTCCATGAGATAATTATTCTCCTCTCTCTGATCACAAACTACAGACCTGGGCTTGGGCCTTTTATTTGACTCATTACACATGACAAGCTGCTTTTTATGCAAACTTAAATTTTAGAGCAATGGAAAGAATCAAAATGTTTGTAGGCAAGTGATTCTAACTGTAATTTACACATTGTTTAAAGGGACACTCTAGGCACCCAGACCACTTCAGCTAATTGCACTATTACATTGCAGCTCTAAGTCTGCCCTCTGTGGCTGTCTATCAGACAGTAACTGGGGGAGCTTCCAGATTCATAATGGACTTTTGGTCCGTTATCTGACCTCCAGTGTCAGATTTCCCCCATAGGAAAGCATTGAATAATGCTTTCCTATGAGGAGGTCTAATGCGCACGAGCGGCCATTGCCGTGCATGCGCATTAGGTCTCCCCCACCGGCTGACGTCGGAGGGGGGAGGAGCGTGGGCAGAGCCTTACCCAGCACCGAGGTACATCGGCGCTATTTTCAGGTAAGTAGCTGAAGGGGTTTCAGCGCCATGGGATGGGGGCACTGCAGGCAGGGCCGCCACCAGAAATTCTGGGGCCCGCCTCCAAATACCGCACACTGGGTCCACACACAGACACAAACGCACACACTGATACAAAAGGACACAGATACATACTAACAGACACACATACTGAAACAGACATACACGCATACAGGCATACATACTGACACACACATACTGAGACATACACACAGGCATACATAGTGACAGACAGACACACATACATACAGACACCGACATACATACATACATACACACACACATTCATACATACAGACACTGACATCCATTCATAATGGCATACAGACATACAGACTGACATACATGCATATATACAGACATACTGACAGACAGACATGCATACAGACATCCATACACACATACACACAGACCTACGTTCATAATAATATGCAGACATACATTCATACTGACATACAGACATACATATATACATATATAATGACATACAGACATACATATACACATACATAGACATACATACATACAGACATACATGCATACAGACATACATGTATGCATACAGACATACACAAACATACATAGACAGACATACATACGTAGATATACATGCATGCAGTCAGACAGACATAGACATACACACAGACATACACACAGACATGCATCCAGACATACATACAGACATATACATACATACATACAGACATATACATACATACAGACAGACATACATACATAGACATACATACAGACATACACACATAGACATACGGACAGACATACATGCATGCAGACAGACATACATACACAGACAGACATACATACACATACATGCATCCAGACACACAGACATACATGCATACAGACATACACGCATACATACAGACAGACATGCATTCAGACAGACATACATACATACAGACATACACATACATGCATACAGACACACAGACATGCATACAGACACACAGACATGCATACAGACATACACATACATGCATACAGACATACAGACAGACAGACATACACAAACATGCATACAGACACACAGACAGACAGACATACACATACATGCATACAGACACACAGACATACATACAGACAGAGACACACATACACATACATGCATACAGACACAGACATACATACAGACACACACACATACATACATGCATACATACAGACACAGACAGACAGACAGACATACACATACATGCACACAGACAGACAGACACAGACAGACACACAGACAGACACAGACATGCATACATACATGCACACACACAGATCATTTTCCAGCCACCCTCCTGTCTCTTACCTTTTCTTTGCAGGAGGGTGGCTGGGGATGATGGGAGTCGGCGCTGCTCCCTCTTCATTGCCGGGCTCTCCCTCTTTACGGCTGGGCGGGCGGGCACGCTCCTCCCGTGCGGAGTGAGCTGGGAGGAAGTGAGCACTTCCTCCCAGCAGCACTTGCGGCTGTTTTTTTTTTTTTTTTTTTAAAGGGGCCCGGTCGCGCTATACAACGGCCACAGCGCTGACCGGGCCCCTGAAGGAGGTGGCTCATCGGGTGGCCCTAAGTGTGTGGGCCACCCGATGGGCCCCACACGTGGGGCCCGGGCGGCCGGGCCCCCCAGGGCCGCCAGGCCCGTGACAACTGTTATGGTTGTCATGCCCTGATGGCAGCCCTGACTGCAGGATCCTGCAGTGCCAGGAAAATGGGTTTGTTTTCATGGCACTTTAATTATACACTACATCTTGAAAAAATATGTATTTCTATAATATAATAATATATAATAACATTCAGTATATTTAAAAATTGACTAACAAAGATCAGGGTGATATCAACACAAGGAATCCTGTCAATCGGATGCAAAATAAAATATAGCATCATTTAAAGGTAATCAATCATAGTTATGGTATATTATATGTGATTTATTTTTTAAGACTGGTATAACAAAAAAAGCATTATATTTTAACATTGTGATACTGCAATGCAGATCTCACTTGTGCAGTTTATAAGAAGCTTGTCAAATATTTTAAATTAAAAGCACTTAAGTATTTACTGAACACATACTGCAAGGTAAAACTAGACATATTGCACATTTAGAGCCTTCTTATGATGTATAGGCCAAAGAACTTTCCTTGTGGAATAGGGTATGAACATGAGTGTGAAATATTAACATAATAAATGCCTGAAAAACCTGAGGCTGAAAGGTTTCAAACTATTATTGCCAATTTTATTACATTGTGTAAAAAGCTGTGACTTTTGGGTAAGGAAGGTCGGAAACTTTTGAGGATTGATCTGAAGTGCCCTGGTTCGGAGAGAGATTCTTCAGACTCCAAGTGTAACAGTCTTTACTATGGGAGGAGAGAGTGGTTAGTGAGCCTCTTTATTGCTCTCTCGACTCAAACTGACAATCATTGCCCTGGTTTTGCTAGGTTGTTATGTCCAGGACTTTTCCTTTTTTGTTTGGTTATGTTTGGTTATGCCCCTTCCTACAACCATTCAAGAGGAAATTAGGAGCTTTTCCAATGGGAACATGTTAATTTCCCAGGAGATATTTATCACTTCTTGGTAAAACAAGCACTAACTTATTGAGGGCTTGGCCAATTTAGTTTTCATTTTTATCATTGCATCTAACTTCTATATTTCCTACATAAGATCAGGTAAGGGATACACATAATCTTGTATTTTTTAACATTTAACTATTCATTTAGTGGTATTTGGTTTATACATGTGGGACATCACCAGCTTTCATTCTAAACCAGCTTGGGTGCCTGGCTAGGGTCCAAACTGTGCATTCGTGATAGTAAACTTGCTACAGATAGCAAGTCAGGTTTTTTTTTAGATATTACACTACAAATTGTGAACCAGACATGGAGCCTTTTCCTCATTTTCCATTAGTTTGCATTATATCCTTGGTATCGCTTGTATTCCTCCCTGTCACTTATCATTGATGTCCCATGTTAGGTGTCCCTTCTACACAGTCTGCAGATGTATTATCTCCAAATCAGGTTGACCTTTGATAAATGGGCACCTGACTTAGTTTTCTGCATTCTAGTTCCTTGCTGGCAATGGAATGCTACATAACCAGTTGAGACAGCATAGCATCCAGCAAAGTCATCCAGTAGCAAAACAAGTCCATGGAGTATGTAGGACATCCCTCTTCAGGATCCTCTCTAGTGAGGAATGTGCCAGTAACTCTTTCTTACAAGTCAATAATAGTATGTACTACTGTTATCAGTCTTGGGCAGCATCAAATATATTTATAGTTTATTACCTAAGATGAATAGACCTACAGGAGATATGACTATGGCCCTATAGCAAGGTGAAGAGGTAACCTTATTAAATAAAAATTCAGAGCACACTGGTTAAAGTAGACTGAAATCAAAAGAAATACATTTTTCTTAGCATGGATATCATTGTTTGACTGATGCTGCAGGAGGCCTTATCCATGTCCTCACCAGTCAAACTTCAATATTCTAACTGCTAGGCACTGATTATAAAACTCCATTCTTCACATATTTTAGCAACGGAAGGCTGGCTGGATGCTAGAACACACGGCAGGAGTTGATTAAGAGAATGTCAGGAACTGTAATATCAATCCCATGAACATTCATATAGCTGCTTCTTTTCTATTCATTGCACTCATAGTCTCTATCGTATTTTGATTCTCCGTAAACTCCTCTGCAAGATACTTCTTATATCGAACACCTGTAGGTTGAATGGCTGTCACATTTTCTCGATGTACAAATAAAGGTCAGATACTTAGATGAACTGAATTTGCTAGAATTAAAATTTGTTTCCAACGGCAGGTATTTACTTGCAATCATCTGAACCTTACTTCAAAGAACTGGGCTTTGCTTTAGAAATGTGGTCAGCTAGAAAAAACGAGGTTTAATCAACTCTGAAATATAGCTGTCAGCCCACTCTGGGAGGCAGATTTGGCTCAATAATTTTGTGAAAGGCACTGCAGTAGGACTATCATGGCTAGACATTGTTAGTCAGGTTGGAGAGATGGAGGCTTTTGGTGTAATAGGTCAAATATATTCACGGATTAGTTTAAAGTGCTTGTCCCCAGAAATATGCCACTATATAGGGAATAGATGGTCCGGTACTAGAAAAAAAGAAAGAAGCTAAGCAATGTAAAGAAGATGAGTGTCTCACGCCACTGATAGATGCATTCATAAAAGATGCAAGACAGATATGGGCCTTCATTAAGCTCAAGATAGGTCGACAGCCTTGAAGAAACAAGGCAACAGCTAAAGGTTCTAGACCAAGGGTAAGCAAACGGTAGATCCCCTGGTGTCATAGAACTTCAGCTTCTATGATGCTATGCCATTATAAAGTCTGGCAAAGCATCATGGCAGTTGTAGTTCTACAACAATTAGCTTTTTTCCCAGCCTTGTTCGAGATAAAATCTCCCTGAAGAGAATATAAGAGAGACGCCATTGTCATGTTCGAAAAAAATAATAATAATGAGTTAGTTGACTCTACTTACCAGCATGGCTGGTACTTGACTTACCAATTTATTCTAAAGTAAACATCTGTACAACTTATTGATTTCTTAAACAATTATCCTTATTATCACGCACCTAATTTTATCCACTTAATAAAGTCTTCAATTTGCTTCAGTGAATGTCATAGTAACCAACATTGATATAATAAATTGAGTTGTCTATAAACTGCACAGGTTGACAACTCCAGGCACCGCAATTTTAAAGAAAAACAGCGTAAAGTGCAGAAAATTCAATTACTTTCAGAATATTTTCTTGCAACTTTCTGGAAATTTTAACAAGAAACTAGGACTAAAATATTGAAATCCATTAAATTTTTAAATATGTATACAATTATTAAATATAATAAACATTTCACATTTGGATTCCTCTGGTTTTCTTTTTTGGCTTGATAGCTAGCAAGATTGAGACATTGATAACGAATAAAGCAGTCAGAAAATATAAACTGACTTTAATATTAATTGCATATTTAAGTAGAATGATGAATATGAAAATCCATCTCTAGCATTTATACAGTTTTGTTTCCTGCATGGCAAACATAACACTGTTTAAGGTTGCATGTTTCAATACAATGGCAAATAAACCACGGCAGGAAATGATTCATCTAGAAAACAGACTTGTTGGTAAATATTAATATCAAACAATTAATTACATCTGCAATTTTAATCTTCGTCTAGAAAGAAGATAAAGGTAAAAGTTTCTATCGCATTCTTGCAACAGTTTTATGTTTTAAAAAATTGCGTAGTAAAATGGCTGCTGTGCTCATTCTTTTATTATTTTTCTTAAGACATCAGTGTGAGGATTTGTCAAAGTCAATGAGCACTTTATTTCAGTGAGAATAGTCCGTAATGAACAATTCTGAAATTTAATGAGATTCTGTAGATCGGTCCCCAGCCTGTCCATCAAGTTTTGCTTATATAAAACACCCTGACACTAATCCTCCATTCTCCCCAATCTTCACCTCCAATGAATATTAGATTCATCCACGGTATATTGCATTACTAGAATAACCTTTGCAAAAATGATGAACTTAGCTACAATTCAAGCAATATTGCAGGTCTAAATTTGATTCTTCTCTATTGAATTTTTTTTTTTTCTGAAAGAGAATTACTTATTTACTAAGATAAAACAAAACAGATCCTTATTGCCTTCGGAACCACTGAGCTAAAGAAGTTTATATATATGGCCATTTTTAATTCATTCTCAAGGACCCTGAATAAAAAACGATAGCCTGCAGCAGGGAACTAGTTATATACAGCATGCATAACAGTATTAGTAACCTTTAGAGAGGCGGGAATTATAACTAATAGGTGGACACTGTAGAATTCACTGTCAATCAAAATAAAAACATAACAAAACAAATAAAATAAACTACCATTACCTTCAATAAAAAGTGAAAAAGACTGAAGGGGAGAGAATGACAATGTTTGGAATTAATATAGCTTGAAGAGCAATTATTTAGTACCTATAAGGGAAAAAAAATCGGGAAAACTATACTTAATCTTGATCTCAGTTTCTAGAATGTACCCATAGATATATTACAAATTATAAATAAAAAAAAAGTCATAGAAAGTATATAGAAAGAGTTATTCAAAACGTGTGAATTACCATTAATTGAAAGTGAATTTTGAATTCCTTTTCAATTTCCTACAATTTACATTTTAGTGAATAACCATGGTAGAATTTATAATATTCACTCAGCAATAGAGTGGCAAAAAATAATGACTGGCATTTATTATGGGATAAAGAAAATCCCCAAACATTTGAAACTCTGAAATATTAACTTATTTAAAAAAAACCTCCATCATAAAAATCATTTAAACTTTACTTTGTTAAATTAAAGAGAGTTGACTATCTATTTTCTTCTTTCTTCATTAACCCCTTAGTGACCAGACCACTTTTTAATTTTCTTACCGTTTGGGACCAGGGCTGTTTTTACATTTCTGCGGTGTTTGTGTAATTTTCCTCTTACTCATTTACTGTACCCACACATATTATATACAGTTTTTCTCACCAATAAATGTTCTTTCTAAAGATATCATTATTTTACTTATATCATATAATTTACTATAAAATTTTGTATAAAATATGATGATAAAATTTAAAAAAACACAATTTTTCTAACTTTGACCCCCAAAATCTGTTACGCATCTACAAACGCCAAAAAACACCCATGCTAAATAGTTTCTCCATTTTGTCCTAAGTTTAAAAAATACCCAATGTTAACATGTACTTAGCTTTTTTGGAAAGTTATAGGGCAATAAATACAAGTAGCACTTTGCTATTTACTAACCATTTTTTCTTTTCAAAATTAACACAAGTTACATTGTAACACTAATATCTGTCAGGAATCCCTGAATAACCCTTCATATGTATATATTTTTTAAAAGAAGACAACCTAAGGTATTAAACCTTGGGTATTTTGACTCTTTTGACTCTTTTCATGCAACCATTTCACCACTAATCTATGCCAAATTCAGCAACATCTCCTGAGTACAGTGATACCACCCATGCAAAGGTGTGTTGGGTTTTCTGGGGGCTAAAATACCTTGTTTGGAGGGTGCGCATTCCAGTTTTCCAACTTGGAATTTTCACAGCTGGTCATCATGCACCCATGTCCTATTTGGGGCATTTTTAATGCCGGCCAATGTAATTTACCCCCATCAAACCATATATTTTTGAAAAGTAGACACCCTAGAGTATTTCAGATGGTTGTATTTTAACACTTTCCACGCACTAATTCTACCACCAGTCTTTGTCAAACTTTTGGGTAGTCATTTTTTTGTGTTATTTTTCTCTCACATTGTACTTTAGGCATGGATTCTCAGTTCTTGTTATGTATTACTGACAAAGAACACCCCAATATGTGTTCAGCAATATCTCCCGAGTACAACAGTACCCCCAATGTACAGGTTTTATGGGTTTTTGCAAACTTACAGGGGTCAAATGGGTCTTTACCCTTACCCATGTCTGCACATTAACCCCTTAAGGACCAAACTTCTGGAATAAAAGGGAATCATGACATGTCCCAAATGTCATGTGTCCTTAAGGGGTTAAAATTTGCCAGATTGGTTTGCTAGGCCTATGTTGCCTTTGAGACCGTATAGCGGCCCAGGAATGAAAATTAACCCCATCATGGCATACCATTTATAAAATTAGACAATCCACAGTATTCAAAATTGCATATGTCCAGTCTTTTTTAGTAGCCACTTAGCCACAAAAGCTGACCAAATTTAATGTTTTAATTAGTTTTTTGCATTTTTTTAAAACAAAAATTGCACTTTTACTGGTGATTTCATCGTCGTGATAGGTTTTACTGTTTTAAACACTCATATTTGTGTTCAACGAAGCCTCCCGAATATAACAATACCCCCCATGTACAGGTTTTATGGTGTTTTTGAAAGTTACAGGGTCAATATAGGGCTTGCCCAATTCAGTTTGCCAGATTGGTTTGCTGGGTCTGTGTTGCTTTTTGAGACCGTATGGTAGCCCAGGAATGTGAAATAACCCCATCATGGCATACCATTTTAAAATGTAGACAACCCAGTGTATTCAAAATGGGGTATATCCAGTCTTTTGTAGTAGCCACTTAGTCACAAACGCTTGGCAAAGTTAGCGTTTTTATTTGTTTTTTGAATTTTTTTACACAAAAACTGCACTTTTACTGGTGATTTCATCGTCATGATAAGTTTTACTGATTTATAACACGTATATTTGTGTTCAGCGAAGTCTCCAAAGTATAACAATACCCTCCATGTACAGGTTTTATGGTGTTTTGGAAAGATACCGGCAGGGCCGGTGCAAGGATTTTTGCCGCCCTAGGCAAAAGAAAAATTTGCCACCCCCCACACCGCCACATGTGACATCTCAATGCCCCACCCACATGATCTGCCATATGAACTAACACCAGTGTTGCACACAGTGTGTGTTTACATTACAAAGCCTGCAGGGACAGAGTATAGACACCGGAACCACTTCATTAAGCTACAGTGGTTCTGGGGACTATAGTGTCCCTTTAATGTGAGGTAAATTAAAGATTAGTGTCACTAATAATGTACTATATTGCCTACTTACAACCAGATGAGGATGGTGATGGGCTCTGGCTGCAGTTTGGTTCCACTGGTGTAGAACAGGAATTCTGAAGACTGTTTGTAACTGTGGTCACAAAATTCAATGTTCTGGGTGAATGGGTAGCAGCTCCATTTTTGGGGTCTTTACACAGCTCAAGGTCTGGGCCCCAGGGCTTGACGGTGAGTATGCCCATAAGGCCCACCCATAAGTCCACCTATTTGTTCGACCCATGAGTTTGCTCACAGGGAGTGAAGTGTGTAGGGGATGTGTTATGTGTTATTGTAGAGGATCTAATGTGTGTGCTTATGGAATGTAGTGTATAGGGATACCAGTTTGTGTAGGTGATGCAATGTGTTTGTGTGTAGTGGAATCAGTGTGTATAAGGGATGCAAGGTGTGTGTCTGTAAGTGTGTGCATTGAGTGTGTGTAAGAAATGCATTGTGTTTCTGTGTGTATGTAAGAGAAGCAGTGTGTGTTTCTGTGTATGTGTGCAAAGGATGCATTGTCTTTGTGTGTAAGGGTTGCATTGTGTGTGTGTGTGTGTGTGTGTGTGTGTGTAGTGGATGCATTGTGTGTTTATCTGTGTGTAAGGGAAGCATGTTGTGTTTCTGTGTGTGTAGGAATGCATTGTGTGTTTCTGTGTGTATGTATAGGGATGCATTGTGTGAGTGTGTGCGCATAGTGTGAAAGAGCTCCCTTTCCTGCCCCCTGTCCTATAGAGCTCTCCTTTCTGTCCCTTAGAGCTCTCATCTGCCCCTTAGTGGTCTCTCCTCACCCCCCCCCCCCCCCACCTTCCCCTAGCGGTCTCTTCTCACACCCACCCTCCCTGTGTTCTACTCACCTCCCCTTCTCCTTACCCCCTCTCCCGTGTTCTTCTCACCCCCCACCCTCCCTGTGTTCTTCTCACTCCCCCGTGTTCTTCTCACCTCCCCCTCCCTATGTTCTCCTCACCTCCCCTTCTCCTCACCCCCTTTCCCTGTGTTCTTCTTACCCCCGTGTTCTTCTCACTCCCCCTCCCTGTGTTATTCTCACTCCCCACTCCTTGTATTCTTCTCACCTCCCCCTCCCCGTGTTCTCCTCATCTCCCCTTCTCCTCACCCCCTGTGTTCTTCTTACTCCCCCACCCTCCTCTCTGTCTTCTTCTTACTCCCCCCTCCCTGTGTTCTTCTTACTATCTCCTCCCCTCTTCTTCTTAATCCACCCTCCCCTTATCCTCTTACTCCCAACTGTTGTATTCTTACTCCCTCCTCCCCTCTTCTTCTTACTCCCCCTACCCTCTTTCTTCTTACTCCCCCCTCTTCTTACTTCCCCCCTCCCCTCTTCTTCTAACTCCCCCTCCCCTCTTTCTTCTTACTCCCCCCTCTTCTTACTTCCCCCCTCCCCTCTTCTTCTTACTTCCCCTCCCCCTTCTTCTTACTCCCCCTTCCCCCTCTCTTCTTCTTACTCTCCCTCCCCCTCTTCTTCTTGTTCCCCCCTCAACTCTTCTTCTTACTCCCCCCTCTTCTTCTTACTCCCCCTCCCCCTTCTTCTTACTCCCCCTCTTCTTCTTGTTCCCCCCTGTTTTCTTCTTACTCCCCCCTCCCCTCTTCTTCTTACCCCCCCTTGTTTTCTTCTTACTCCCCTCTTCCCCTCTTTCCCCCCTCCCCCTTCTTCTTACTCCACCCCCTCCCCCAGTTCTTCTTACCCCCTCCCCCCCTCCCTGTAGCATGGCCGAGCTCCTCTCCGGTCCGCAGTACAGGAGTTTCTGTGCACTTCCTTTCAATCCGGCCAGGTCGCAGACCGGAAAGGAGCTCGGCCACGCTACAGGGAACGAAAAGTGAGGAGAGAGGCAGTGCTGCAGCCGCCTGAGGGCTCAGGCGGCTGCAGCATTTAAAGGGCCGGCGATGGGGGCGGAGGGCGCCCCCTCCTATATGGCGCCTTAGACGGCTGCCTAGTTCGCCTTATAGGAAGCGCCGGCCCTCGTTACAGGGTCAATATAGGGCTTGCCTAATTCAGTTTGCCAGCTTGGTTTGCTGGGTCTGTGTTGCCTTTTGAGACCATATGGTAGCCCAGGAATGTGAAATAACCCCATCATGGCATACCATTTTTAAATGTAGGTAACCCAGGGTATTCCAAATGGGGTATGTCCACTCTTTTGTAGTAGCCACACTTAGTCACAAACGCTGGTCAAAGTTAGTGGTTTTATTCAATTTTTATATAAAAAAAAAATTCATCTATATTTTATATCTATATATATACACACACACACCCACACACATAATATGTGTGTATGTATGTATATATATATATGCATACACACACACACATACACATGTAATACGTGTGTATATAATTAGTATGTGTGTATATACTTTTATTTCCTGTATATGTATAATATATTATAATTAAAGCATTTTATAATATATTATACATATATAATGCATATATGATTTCATTATAAGTGTATTTTGAGATATATGTATATGTCTCAAAGTACACTTATAATAAAATCATATATATGCATTATATATATATATATAATATATTATAAAATGCTTTAATTATTGTATAATATATTATACATATATAATATATGTATAACATATATATATATATATATATATATATATATATTTAACTTTTTAGCAGCATTGGGGACTGCCTGACAGCTCAGACAGTCCTCCTGCTGGCAGCTCCTAGAGTCCTATTGCGGCGATGTGACCATGGTGATCACATGGCCCTGGATGGTCGGGGTGGCCAGAGCTGCTGCAGGGAGACTGCTGGGGTCTCCAGCAGTCCCCTTCGACCGTGATCACCGCAGATTGCCGGTCCAGGTAAGTCAAGGGTTCCTATTTGCCGCGGACATACTAGGTATGTCTGCGGTCCTTAACAACCGTTTTTTGTTGGATGTACCCAGTACATCCCCGGTCATTAAGGAGATATACATAGAATTAAATTATATATATATCTAAGTGTCATTTTTTCACCAAGTCCTGTGAGTGCATCCTATATCTTCAGTTTGTATATATATATATATATATATATATATACGTGTGTAATTTTATGTATATTAATAAAAAAATACACTTAGTATGACGTTATATATATAAGGCATATATATATATATATATATATATATATATATATATAGATATATTATATGTATATATATATATATATATATATATATATATATATATATATATATATGTATATATATATATATATATATATATATATATATATATATATATCCTGGCCATATCCATGGCAGCACAACATTGGGTAGCTCCTCCCTATCTCTATTGGACAGGAATAATAATTAAGCCGTATAAGTACCACCTCCTGCCCCTCCTTCCCCAGTCTTTTTTTCCTGTCCTATCCCTAGGACATGTCGGTCTTTTCAGACTACAAAATTTTCTTTTATGGCTTACCTGAGGATTAGTTCCTCTGGCGCCTGGGGAGTTCACCCTCTCTCCCTTGGGAAGTCTCCAGTATACGGCCCTGTGCAAAGGTGTCCCCCTGGAGAAAACCCCTTTAATGACCGGGGTTTTTTCCTTCCAATATTCCCAGTGGTAACAAGTGAAGGAACATGGAATGTGGCTGGGTTCCGGTTTGGTATTTCCCCACCAGGATCAAGGTAATATGGATTGGTATTTACCTGCAGGTTTTTTCTTCCAGGAGTGGTTGGTTTTCTGGCACCTGTAGTTTCCTCTGTGATCTAAGGTTCTAGGGCCACTGGGGGTAAGGATACTTTCGTTGAAGTATTTTTTCATTAAAGGTTTTTTATTTTTTTTATTTTTTGTATCCTTTACATACCTCTTAGCTTATGATACAGTGCAGCTGTTCCCTATACCAGTTTTTTGGCAGCATAGTAGGGATTTGGCATTTTGTATATACTTAGTCTAGTTTTATTTACTCTAGCCTCACCTTTTATTGGGTTATTGAGCCTATCATCATTTATATTCTTATTCTCTAGGTGGCTATATTGATATCCAGGTGATGCACGGGGTCTCATATCTTGTTTTAGTTTGAGACCCGTTAGCATCTTTTCTCTCTGGTTTGCATTTACTCATTTAGGGGTTAAGCCCCTGGAGACCCCTGGAGTCTCCTTGCGGTACACAGGTTAGCGTGACCAGACTGATACTGCCCCAGTGGGGTTCAGCTATTCAGTCTGTTTCTTGCTACCTGTACTTTGTCCTTCTTTTCCTTTTTCTTCTAAAGTAAGTTTTTTCCCCTCCTATTTATTTTTTTGGTTTCTTGTAGTTTTTTCTTCTTGGTTTAAGTTTCGCTGTTCCATCTATTATTTATAGATGGATTCGCGCTCAAGATCCAGGGAATCGGATTCTTCTCATCATAATAGGTCACAATCTAAGCGATATAGGTAAGCCATCCTTTTTGGAAAAAGTGGATAATAATGTTATAAATAAATAAAAGAGTGGTAATGTACTAATGAGCACGTTTGGTGTATTGCAGTGCTAAAAGTACAAAGACTTCAGGATCGTCCAAAGGGAAGTCGCCCAAAGGGACGCTGTGTATATCCTGTGATAACAGAGCCATAGAAGGGAAACGTCTCTGTTCAGATTGTCTCTCAGCAGCTGCTGGACCTTCTCAGTCAACACCGGACTTTAGGCAACTTATCAAGCATGCAGTTGCCCGGGGCATCAGAGAGGTTGGTAAGACCCACAAGCGACCTAGATATTCTGAGCCGTCAGATTGGTCTCCAGGTAACTCGGAAGATGAGTTTATGGATTCAGCTTCGCTGAGAGACCTAGCTTTTTCCTCGGAGGAGGATGCTATGCCTGATCCTGACTTCCTGGTACCTGCGGAGGTGGATCATTTATTTGCTCGGGTCAGAGAAACCCTTGCCTTGAAGGGACCCTCAGAGGAGGATCCCTCTACATCTAACCGCTATTTCTCAGATCTTAGAAGGAAAAGAGCGTCTTTCCCTGTGCATACCACAATTAGTGACCTTATTAAAGAAGAATGGTCCAGGTCTGATAGGAGATCATCTGCAAAAGGGAAGTTCTCCAGATTATATCCGTTTAATTCCAAAGATGCTGAAACATGGGATCTTCCACCCAAAGTTGATGCTGCTGTGGTTAGGCTAGCCAAGAGCACTACCCTACCAGTGGACGATGCAGGCTCCTTCAGGGATCCAATGGATCGTAAGATGGAATACTACCTTTCTAAATCATATGTAGCCGCAGGCACAAGTCTCCACCCTGCCGTTGCTCTCACGTCGGTTTCAAGAGCTATGAAGGTTTGGCTGCAGGAGCTGGAGGGGGACATCAAGAGTCCATTATTGATGCCCTAAAGGATATGCGTCTAGCAATTGATTTCTCTTCGGAAGCCGCAGTGGATCTGGTAATAAACCTTGCTAGAAATATGTCCTTCTCAATTTCCTCCAGGGGGGCACTTTGGCTCAGATCTTGGGCGGCCGATGCTTCCTCCAAGAATAGTTTGTGTTCTTTGCCATTTCAAGGGAGTATGTTATTTGGCAAGAATTTGGATGAATGCATTAAGAGGGCGGCTGAAGGAAATAAAGCCTTTCTACCCCAGGAGAGGAAGTATAAAGGATCCTTTCGTGCCCGGAAAGAGTACCATTCGTTTCGTGACAGTGGGTCCTATAAGCCGGGTAGGGAATATTCCAGATTTCAACCTGGGAGAGGAGCCCCTTCTGGAAACAGAGGAGGCAAGTCACGCGGTTCATCTTCCTCTAAAAATCCGAGGAATCTATGACTACGTACTGCCCAAAACCGAAGGTGTCGGGGCTTCTCTTCTCCAGTATCTACCGAGATGGACCGATTCCACAAGCGACGTTTGGGTGCTGGATATTATTCGGAGAGGTTACCTGCTAGAATTCTTCAAGCATCCTCCCAACAGGTCCTTTCACCTCACAAAGTGGCCAGGAGACAAGGAAAAGTGCATGGCCCTACAACCCCTCTGCCTTTCCTTGCAGAAGGAGAAGGTCATCATCAAAGTGCCAGCAGGCGAAAGAACTCAAGGGTTTTGCTCCCACATCTTCTTAACAAGGAAATCCTCAGGGGGATGGAGACCCATTCTGGATCTACACAGGCTAAACAAGCATCTGCACGTTCGCAGATTCAAAATGCAATCCCTGCAATCTATAATAAAGGTGGTTGTGGCGAAACCAACCTCGCCACTGGGCCCTGGAGAAGCCTGTTTGCCCGCCTCCTACCTGCTGACTATGGCCCCTGGGTTATTTGGGGCATATTGTATTTTATTGTGCGACTGCTGGTCCTTTAAGCACAGTGAATGGTATTTTATTGTACTGCTGCTGGCCCTTTAAGAACTGTCTGGGGACATATTGAGACTTTGGGTAACAATACCCTTTAAGACTATGGCCCCTGAAAACGCATGGTTTTTCCTATTCGGCTGTATACAGCATTCATATGCTAGAGAAGATTCATATGCTGAATCGGTTCGGTGATTGTGGTGTCTGCCAGAGTGCTTGGAGTCCTCAGGAAACGCTAGGAGCATCCATTAACGGAGGTACCCGGTCGGGGTGCCAGGCGATCCGTTACATTGGTGGCAAGCGGTGGGATGGTGTCCTAGTGCGAGGTAAAGCAGCTCAGAGACACTGTTTGGATTTACAAATTGAGGGCAACGCTAGCAGTCGTGCAGCGCCCCTGGGAGCAGACAACTATGGAAGGTTCTGGCTCTGGAGATGATTGGCTGGCCGAGGTGAGGCAGCGAGTGGCCGAGTATGGGGATGATATACCCATGGAGACACGCCGGGTGATCTGGAACCAGGTCATGACAGAGCGAAACACAAGGCTGGACTGAGAATTCCGGCTGGCGAAAGAGAGGAAGTATGCTCAGCAGCAGGAGCGTTACAGCAGCCGAGTAGAGGCTGCATCCGAGGAGGTTAGCCGTCTTTCCCTGAGGCGGCGGGAGGAACCCGAAGTGGGGGTCCTCATAGACTGGTCCTGTGAGGAACCACAACAGGCAGGTAGAGATGGGACCAAGGTCTCTCCACCGGGCCCACCGGGATGCTGGGCAGCCGGCCCAGATCCCCAGCAGCAGCCAGAGTTGCCAGGTGGGGAAGCAGATGGCCCTTACTCACAAATGTTGAGGGGCCTCACGGATTGGTCCTGGGAAGACCCACAGATGGCAGGTGGAGATGGGACTGCTGTCTCTCTACCGGCCCTACAGGGATGCTGGGCAGTCGGCCCAGATCCCCAGCGGCAGTGTGCGTTACAGGGAGCTGAAGGTGCCGTTCTTGCTCCCCAGCGGCAGTCTACGGTTCAGGGAGAGGAGCCTGTTATCTCTTCTCCCCAGCGGCTGAAGGTGTGTAAGGGAGAGGAGTTTGTTATTCCCTCTCCCCAGCGACAGCGCAGCTCACCAAGGGGAGACAGTAAGCCCCTCACCAGCGCAGATGGGACCGTGGTCTCTGCACCCTGCCTACAGGGAGTACAGAGGGTCAGCCCTGCTCCCCAGCGGCTGAAAGTGTGTAAGGGAGAGGAGTTGGTTATTCCCTCTCCCCAGCGACAGCGCAGCTCACCAAGGGGAGACAGTAAACCCCACACCAGCGCAGATGGGACCGTGGTCTCTGCGCCCAAGTTACAGGGAGCTGAAGGGGCCGTCCCCCCTCCCCAGCGGCAGTGTGATCTGTTGGGAATAGAGAGCCCAGCCTCCTTTCCCCAACAGCAGGACTCTGTGTTGGGAGGAGAGACAGTCGGTCTCCCTCCGCAGAGACTGGAAGTATGTATGGGAGAGGAGATTGTTACCACCTCTCCCCAGCGGCAGATTATTAATGTACAGGGAATAGAGAGCCCAGTCTCCATTCCCCAGCAGCAGAGTGTTCTAATGGGAGAGGAGCTGGTTACCACCTCTCCCCAGCGGCAGCTTAATGTACCAGGGGGAGACGGTAAGCCCCACAACTGTGCAGATGGGACCGTGGTCTCTGCACCTACAGTACAGGGTGTAAGGACAGTCAGTCCTGTCCCCCAGCAACAAGGCTGCTTAGCCAAAGGGGAGACAGTCGGTCTCCCCCTCCAACAGTGGAGCTATGTATCCAAAGGGGAGACAGTCGGTCTCCCCCTACGGCAGCAGAGCGGTGCATCTAAAGGGGAGACAGTCGGTCTCCAGCAGCAGAGCTGTGCATCTAAAGGGGAGACAGTCGGTCTCCAGCAACCAGGCTCCAACCAGACTACTCCCGGGGTAGTGCTGGCACCAGGGCAGAGTACCGCTGGGCTCTGCCCACTCAGCAACCCACCAAAACAGCCTACCAGTCCCCCACACAGCCATGGTGAGGCACCTGGACCTGGACAAGTTTTTCTCTTACTCAGGTGTAGTAACCATTTATTGTGGGTGGGCTGTACTGCTGTTTCTGTTTGGTGGGTGGGCTGCGGGACTAACAAGGGAACTGACCGGCAGGAGGTCAGATACCCTGTTAGTCTGTTTGGAAAAGGGGAGAAATGTGGCAAAACCAACCTCGCCACTGGGCCCTGGAGAAGCCTGTTTGCCTGCCTCCTACCTGCTGACTATGGCCCCTGGGTTATTTGGGGCATATTGTATTTTATTGTGCGACTGCTGGCCCTTTAAGCACAGTGAATGGTATTTTATTGTACTGCTGCTGGCCCTTTAAGAACTGTCTGGGGACATATTGAGACTTTGGGTAACAATACCCTTTAAGACTATGGCCCCTGAAAACGTATGGACTTTTATTCGGTGTGTATGGCCCTTTAAGAACCGTCTGGGGACATCTTGTAACTTTGGTGAACAATGCTCCTTTAAGACTATGTCCCCAGACCTGTAAAATAACTTGCCCCTGGCTTTCTCCCTCTTGGTTCAGTAAATAGGGCTTACTGAACCAAGTACCACACAGGCGGACCACCCAGAAGTTAAAGTGTGCAGGCAATTTACCTCCCAGACTGTGAGGTTACTGCAGGTTAATTGCACGTGGCGGCGGCCATCTTTGTTCAGTCGAACGCGGTCAGCGGTGTATGCTAAAGATTCTGTGGAACTGAAATCGGCTACACATTTTACCGAACACCGCTGACCCTTACCTTCTCCTACACTTCGTTTTTCAGCTCCAGAGACTAAGTCCCGTTCGAAATGGGACTTAGTTGTTTTTCCGCATGAAATTGACCGACCGCACAGCCCAAATCTATGGAACTGTTTTGGGCAGGAAAATGTGCTTGCGGTCGGTCATAAAGGGACCTCCAGCTAACTTTTGATCCACTGGAGGGATTTGTCTGATTTTTGGAAGGGTGTATGTTTAAAGTGTGCTGATTCTAAATATGTAGTTTTAGGAAGATTGGATATATGGATTTAAGTTATAGCACATGTATAAAAACTGTAGTTTTCCTGGCTGTATAATTATGTTAACTGGTTATCTGAGGGGAGGGGATGTGTGGGTTGTACCATGTATCTGACTGGTTATTTTATGCCTCCCCCTGGGTGTGGCCTGTATGTGTACAATTGTAATAAAAGCCAGGCTGGATGAGCCAGTCCAGAGTTCCTGTTTTACCCTCAAAGTGAAGTGTCGTCTCATTATTGGGGGAAGGATTTATTGCATGCTGTTCCAGTTGACTGCTAGGAGTGTAAACCTATTCGCATGGTTTTTCCTATTTGGCTGTATACAGCATTCATATGCTAGAGAAGATTCATATGCTGAATCGGTTCGGTGATTGTGGTGTCTGCCAGAGTGCTTGGAGTCCTCAGGAAACGCTAGGAGCATCCATTAACGGAGGTACCCGGTCGGGGTGCCAGGCGATCCGTTACAGTGGTGTCGCCCAACCAATGGATGCTGTCTATAGATCTGTTAGACGCATATTTTCACGTACCCATTGCCCAAGTCCATCAGAAGTTTCTGAGGTTTGCTGTGGAAAAAGGTCATTTCCAGTTCAGGGCCCTCCCCTTTGGACTGAGCACAGCCCCAAGAACGTTTACAAAGGTCCTGATTGTTCTCATCGCAGAACTCAGAAAGCAGAACATTGCTATTTACCATTATTTGGATCTTGATCTTAGGAAACAACGTAGATTCTGTGACATCCCAGGCTATTACCAGCATTCAGTTTCTGCAAGCTCACGGCTGGAAGATCAACACCAAGAAGAGCAGCCTCCACCCAACGCAATCTATGGTTTACTTAGGTGCCCACTTCGACACTCTGAAGGGTACTGTCCAGCTCTCATCAGCAAGAATACTGAAACTCAGGATGTTATTGAGAAGAATGCTGAAATCCTCGGTTGCCCCTGCAAAGGCTATAATGAGCCTCCTTGGTTCCATGTCCTCCACAATAGGACTGACCAGATGGGCTCAGTGGAGAATGAGACCATTCCAAGCCAACTTCCTGAGACAATTCTCATCCGGGAACCTGTTCCAACCCATCAAGCTTCCCCTGAATGTACGCCATTCTCTGATCTGGTGGCTGAACAGAAAACACCTATCCAAAGGTTTTCCATTAGGAGACATCGCATGGAGGACTGTGACGACGGATGCCAGCCAGTGGGGTTGGGGCGCTCATTATCTCCACGACTTTGCGCAGGAAGAATGGAATTTCAGGACAAGCAATGTTCATTCTAATCTACTAGAACTTCTGGCTGTCCTCAAAGCTTTGAAGCACTTCTCGATCCATCTCAAGGGTCAATGGGTGAAGATAAGGACGGACAACTCCACCGTAGTGTCCTATGTCAATCACCAAGGGGGTACCAGGAGCTGCAAGATGATGGAAATCATGAATCACCTGATGTGGTGGGTTCAGAGAAACCTGGCGGGCCTTACAGCCATCCATCTCCCAGGGAAACGGAATCAACTGGCGGATTTCCTCAGCAGATCCAGAATAGATCCAGGGGAATGGTGCCTATCTCACAGGGTATTCCGCATGATTGTGGACAAATGGGGTCTCCCTCAAGTAGACCTTCTAGCCACTCGGCCAACAGGAAAGTAGCTCTTTTCTTCACGAAAGAAGAAGACCACCTAGCACTGGGAAGGGATGCTTTATCAAGCCCCTGGAGGTTCAGGATGGGCTATGCGTTCCCCCTGTTTCCACTAATTCTACCGCTCCTGAGGAAGATGAGAATGGAGCAAGTGTCTCTCATCCTGATTGCGCCTTATTGGCCTCGGAGACCTTGGTTTCCTCTGCTTCTAAGTCTTTCGGTGGAACCTCCTCTCCCATTCCCCAAAGATGCGGATCTTCTGTTCCAGGGTCCTGTAATGCATCCAGACCCTGTCTCTCTCAATCTCATGGCTTGGAAACTGAAAGGAACCGGCTTTTGAACAGAGGATTCTCCCAGGCCGTTATAGATACTATGCTGAGGGCACGTAAGCATTCCACTTCAGCCACTTATTATAGAGTGTGGGAGGTTTTCTCCGACTGGGCCCTTCACAGAAATGTTGATGTTCAAGATCCCTCCACCTCTAATATTTTGGAATTCCTGCAATCTGGGCTTGCTAAACGGCTGAGCTATAACACTCTCAAGGTACACGTCTCAGCCTTGTCCGCTCTAACCAGTCATAGATGGGCATTGGACTCAGATGTCATCAGGTTCATCAAAGGTGTCCTTCAGATGAAACCTCCTATTAAACCATTTGTTCCATCCTGGAATCTCCCTCTGGTTCTGGATGCCTTAAAGTTGAAACCTTTTGAACCATTTGATACAGTTTCCCTACAGGTTCTCTCTATTAAGACTGCCTTGCTGGTTGCCCTAGCTTCTGGCAGGAGAGTTTCTGAGCTCAATGCTCTATCCATCAAAGAGCCTTTTACTATCTTTCACAAAGACAGAGTGGTCCTCCGTACGGTTCCTGTATTTTGACCTAAAGTCACCTCCTCCTTTCACATCAATGAGGATATTGTTCTTCCATCTCTGAGGTCGGACTCCCAAGAAATGGGGAATTCTGCTGACCTGTCTTCTCTGGATCTAGTGAGATGCCTCCGGATGTATATTGATAGGACTTCTGCTTGGCGTTCTTCTGACAGTCTTTTCGTCCTTCATAGCGGCTGTAAAAAGGGCTCACAAGCTCCCAAATCTAGCATTAGCAGGTGGATAGTAGCGGCTATCATTCTGGCTTATCAATCCGCTGGATATCCGGTCTCTGTGGGTCTTAAAGCCCATTCCACTAGGGCTCTCTCTTCTTCCTGCGCAGCCGCAGCTAATGTCTCTCCTGAACTCATTTGTAAAGCAGCTACATGGTCTTCCTCTAACACTTTCATTAGGAGCTACCAAATTGATGTCAGAGCGGGGTTGTCTGATCAATTTGCTAAATCAGTCCTGTCTGTATCCAATGCCTGATTTCTGTGTTTTTCACTTGTTGTGGTGTTAATACACTTTGCATTTAAAAAAATTGGAGTCTGTGTCTCTTTCCCTCCCTGGTTTATTGCTTGGGTATTACCCAATGTTGTGCTGCCATGGATATGGCCAGGAAAATGGAAAATGTATTCATACTTACCGTAATTTTCTTTTCCTGGTTATATGCCATGGCAGCACAAGGGTCCCACCCGGGGCTATTGCTGGAAAACGTGACTGGGGAAGGAGGGGCAGGAGGTGGTACTTATACGGCTTAATTATTATTCCTGTCCAATGGGGATAGGGAGGAGCTACCCAATGTTGTGCTGCCATGGCATATAACCAGGAAAAGAAAATTAAGGTAAGTATGAATACATTTTCCATTATATATAAGAAACCAAGAGGGCTGCACTCACCTGAACATGCATATATTATAGGGTGCTGCTGGGGCCATAATATACAAAATACAGAATCCAGTGCACTCGCTTATTCACTAAACAATGATTTAAAATCTTAGAGATTGTAATAGTTTTATTTAAAAACACCTCACCTAGGCAAAAAATGATGGGGGTTTAGTTACATTATATGATCATACATAGCGTAAGCCTGCCAACTACGTCAAAGTACCCCTGAAAAACAGGTTTATGTGCATTTTTACTTTTTAATGTTTGAGTATACTATAGTGCTATAATTTAAATAATAAATCATTTTAAAAATACTGCAAAACCTGTCTGTGTCGCTACATCTCAGAAAGGCAGCAGGAGATTAGAGAGGTCAATGCGTGGCTGAAAGAGGGTTTTGGGTTTTTAGAGCACTGGGCCGATTTGCACTTGGGTACAACCTGTATAGCAGTGATGGATTGCACTTAAACGGAAGAGGGTCTGCTGTGCTGGGGGATAGGATGGCTAGAAGTTTGGAGGAGATTTTAAGCTAGTAGTGGGGGGGAGCAATCTAGAAAATGGAGATGGGGTAGAAAGGAGATGAGCTTTAGCTCAGTATAAGATGGGGGAGGGGCACGCTCAGAACAGAGGAGGTATGTGATATTGCTAAAATTCAAATGACTTATGATAATATCAGATGTATGCTTACTAATGCAAAGAGACTATATAACAAAATTGGGGAACAAGAGGCAATAGCATACACTAAACAATATGATATAATAGGCATAACAGAAACATGGTGGGATGAGACACATGACTGGGAAGTTAACTTAAATGGGTACACATTATTTAGGAAGGATAGGAAAAACAAGAAGGGTAGTGGGGTATGTTTGCATGTCAAGCATGAGTTAAAGTCAAATCTTAGGCATATGGAGTGTGACGAGGAAAATGTTGAAGCTTTATGGGTAGATATCTGCTTGGGGCAAAATAAGGGAAATCAATTATTGGTTGGGATATGTTATGAACCACCTAATGTAAATATTAATGAGGAAGAACAGCTGTTAGAGCATATTGGGAAAGCTGCAAATCTGGGTAACACATTAATTATTTGAGATTTTAATTACCCAGACATAAATGGTGACTAGTACTTCTGCAAGGGGAATCAGGTTTTTGAATGTCTTAAATTACACCTTCATCTCACAACTGGTACAAGCACCTACTAGAAAGGATGCATGTCTGGATCTTGTTATAACAAACAATGTTGATCTTTTGACCAACATTCAAATAGAGGAGCATTTGGGAAATAGTGATCAGGGTATGGCAATTTTTGAAATAAACTCAAAAAAGCAAAAGCATGTGGGGTATCCTAAAATGTATACTTTAAAAAATGCCAATTTCAATAAGATTAGGGCAGCTCTACGACATATTGATTGGCATAAACTCCTTAGTGAAAAAAACACTGAGGATAAATGGAAACTCTTCAAACAAATATTAGAAAGGTACATTTTTCAGTATGTACCATTGGGTAATAAATATAAAAGAAACAAATTGAAACCAATGTGGCTTAGTAAAGAATTAAAACAAGCTATTAAAAATAAGAAAAGGGCATTTAAAGCATTTAAATCGGGCAAATCAGAGACATCCTATATAAGATATAAGGAAGCCA
This sequence comes from Pelobates fuscus, assembly GCF_036172605.1. NCBI lineage: Eukaryota > Metazoa > Chordata > Amphibia > Anura > Pelobatidae > Pelobates > Pelobates fuscus. The sequence continues at coordinate 338,800,945 of NC_086318.1, read as the reverse complement.
ATAATGCTTGCAAAAAGGTAATTAAAGTGGCTAAACTAGAAAATTAGAAATTGATAGTCAAAGAATCCAAAACCAACCCCAAAAATGTTTTCAAGTACATCAATTCTAAAAAAAAAAAAAAAAAACACTGGAAACAGAGATGGGTCTGTTAGTTAATGGAGACCAGGAAAAGGCCGAAATTTTAAATAACTATTTTTCTTCCGTATATATTAATGAGGATGACAAGAGATGTGCATATGATCGCTGCAAAAAAACCTGCAGATAACTTGTGTTTGGATGACTCGAGACAGATACTACAGTAGTTAAAGAAAATTAATGTAAATAAAGTTCTGGGGCCTGACGGTTTTCACCCAGGAGTACTTAAGGAGCTAAGTGGGGAAATAACCTCTGTATTTAATCTTTCAAAATTCTTTTGTTTCAGGTATTGTACCGGAGGATTGGAGGAAGGTAGATGTTGTTCCTATATTTATAAAGGGTTGAAAATACTTGCCTGGAAATTATAGACCTGTGAGCCTTACTCCTGTGACTGGGAAAATATTTGAAGGGCTATTAAAGGATAATATTCAGGAATTCATTGGGAAGAACCTTGTTATTAGCAATAATCAGCATGGTTTTATGAAACATAGGTCATGTCAAACTAACCTAATTGCATTCTACAAAGAAGTAAATAGAAGTATAGATCAGGATGTTTCAGTGGATGTGATCTACTTGGATTTTGCCAAGGCATTTGATACGGTTCCTCACAATAAAACTCTTCAAATGAAAAGAAATTGGTCTAGATGAATATTCTTGTTTTTGGGTAGAACATTGGCTTAAGGATAGAGTACAACCTCAGGGTTCTGTATTGGGACCGCTTCTATTTAACATATTTATAAATGATCTTGAAATGGACATTGAAAGCCATGTTTTAGTGTTTGCAGATGACACAAAACTTTGTTAGAGGTATAACACACATAGTAAATACAGTGTAACCTCGGAACTCAAACAAACCATTCAGGAGTCAAAAAAAAAATTTGTGAAAAAAAATGTCTTAATACACAAACGTTCCACAGTACTCGAACAAATCATGCCACAAACATGTTCAATTTTAAAGCTGTCTCACTTTAGACACATTTTAAATGTCAGAAGAACGGTTACCTATCACATCCAAATAATAATATCTCTTCTTCTTTCCACTTACACCATTAACTGTCATGATTACAGGTAAAGTGAAGTTATATTTTCATTTTATTTACTGTACATTGTGTTTAATGTTTTTTTTTTCTGTATGATTTTATGCATGCAAAGTATTATTAAAATGTAAAATGTGAGTTAAAATGCTGTAATTTTGGGGGTCTGGAACTAATTAATCAAATTTACATTAATTCTGATGGGAAATGTTTTGGTTCTCGAAAAAATTGGAACTCGAATAGCCTTCTGGAACGGATAAGGTTCCGAGGTTCCACTGTACACCAGAAACAACAGCAAGTCACATGTGACCATTAGATTAATAAGTAAAGTAACATCTAGCATACTGTTTATGAACAGGAAAAGCAAAAGGGTGATGGCATTAGCTATGAAAAGAAAGGCTCCTCACATCCATGGAGAGAAACAGGGTAAACATGTAACACGAAAAGACAAAGAAAGAGAAAGAAAAATTAAAATGGAAGAAAAAAAATATAAGCGGTGTCACTAAATTGCAGGGAGAAATTACTGCTTCAGCATCGTCCCTCTGCCAGTGAGATTTTAGTCTATTTTTGCCATTTCCATACCAAATGATAGAATGTGTGCATCGCTTTTCAAGCTGTAAACATTCCATATTTTCTATGGGAAACGAGGAAAAACCATTAAAAACTCTCAAAAGGGCACAGCATAACTGTATGTTTTTAAAAAGTTGAAAATAGTGTTGGGGATATTTAGACATTTTCTGTCAACCATTTTTCTCCAGTACCTTGTGGTATCTTTTTTCATTTTGACCACTGATTATAGCTAATTGGTCAGCATGGTGTCACTCATCCTAATTCAAATCAAGAGGGGATATTTTTTCCTAGCTTCGAGAGAAATTAACTTTTTCCAATCCAAAGATTTTTTAATCTTTAAATGTATGTCATAGACTACTAAGCTACCCTTTCAATTTTTATAAAATTATGGGTGGTCTTTTTCTTTATGCCACTAAATTTGGACACAAAATGACAGCATGTTAGGGTACCAAATAGTTTTAAACCCTGCTAAGTGAAACAATATAAAAATAAATTGACACTAAGTAAAATAAAATGTAGCTTTTAAAATTATCGGAATAAAAGATGTCTAAGTGGCACGAACACCCTCACACCAGAAAATATATATACAAAGTACGTGGTTCACCAATTGTAATATATACAGGATATGGGTAGAACGAATATGTGGGGCCTTCAACTAAATACATGTTCAGAAACAAAAATACTGGGTAATACCAGAAGTGTGATGACCTCTTGTGGTAAAACTAGACATGTACTGAACACATGTTCCAAAACCCAAAGTGCTGGCTAGTACCAAAGTGTGATGCCTTCTAGTGGTAAGATTAGACATCCACTGAACCCAAGAAAATATAAGGTCTTCATTGGCCATGATGGCATGTCATGCAATTAGAAGTGGTTTATCACAAAACTTGACAATACAATCTAAAACATGCTTCACGACTCATTTTAACTCACCTGCCAAATTTGTTCTTCACTAAGTGAAGTAAACTGATCGCTCTTCAAGACCTCTCTGAGAAGGCGGAAAGGTAGTGCAAGGACTTCTTCAGGATGGCCTTTTAAAAGCTCAGACAAATGTTTTACAAGAAAATCCACCACGGCGTTCTCTAGCAATGTCAGATTAAACAGATCTGCAAGCTTATACAGGTCCAAGTAATTCAAGTTATTTAGTTCCTGTAATGGAAGAGAAACGATAGATAACAATACAAAAATATTCTGTCTTCTAGTATTTCACCTAGGCATATAATATTTCAAATAACTGAAACCACATTTTTTTTTCTGTTTATACATGACCATTCAAAAATGTATGATATAGTTAACAAATATATTTTTGTGATGGGAAAAACAAACTTAAACGTAGAAATCCACACTTCTTTACCCGACAACTGGATATTTGACATTAAAAAGAGAAATTTAAAATTGCTCTTTAATTATTCTGACCAGTTTCACTAAGGCCCAGAGGCAGGGATTTATAGCGTATACTATACTTTTTGTATTTCATTATTCTTTAGCAGGTTTGATTACTCAAATTATGATTCTAATTGCTCTATGGTCTCCCCATAAAAAAAAGCTGGAACAAGCTGGCCTTAGACAATAGAATAGGTAATAACATTCCCATCTATAAATATTTGCGATGGGGACCATTTGTGGTTAGAATGTACAAATTATCGTCCAAGGTCACTTGCATTTTGAAAAACTGCCTAATTCCACTAAAATGTATAATTTGTGGTCAGTGTTAAATGGAACAGAGTGTCAGATTCAATGAAAGGACCAAATGCTGTAGCTTGTTAGGTAGCCAACTGTGCAAATTTAACATATGCTTAATTAGTTAAGGTAAAGCAGCCAATGCGCATGTAGATTGGCCCATTAATTCTATAGCACAATAACAAGTATTCATCCCTAATTGGGAAGACTGATGAATTATAATGCAAACATAGGTTCTAGTTACTTGGATTTCACTTGGAGGGAACATGCACATGCATTTAAATATTATTATACAATGGAAAATGTGCTCAGACTTTCATTTAATAATTGCTGTAATATGAATAACAGAAACAGTGCAACAGATCTATTAAAGGGGGAGTGGGGAATCATCATATCCTGTATTGTATTATTTAACGTAACTGTACGTAGTGTTTATTTGCTGAAATTGTCTAATGGATTTAGTGAATAACCAAACCCACAAGTAAAAACCACTTAGCTACCATGTTCTTATTGCATCGCAGTTAATAGTGTTGGGTAAAAGACTATTTAGGGTGCAGATTTATGTTCAGGGATAAATAAAACATTTCAATTATTTGCATTTACAACATTGTTTTTTCCACATTTATTCATCCATCTTTTGCAGAAACATTTGTGGATAAAAAAAAACAAAACAGTATTGTGCCTAATCCCAATTATTATTTGTGTATCTATTATTATATTATCAGTAACACATTAAAATATACAGCTGGCTCTTTTCCCTGCTCCCTGACCATTATTCTGACTTATGGTTTACAATATTTGATGATCGTAATTGGGGGGGAGGGGGGTTGGTACTATTTGACCATAACATGTTCAAAGATTATTATTATATGCCTTTATGTTTTATATAATATGTCTAATGTTCCAATGGCTTAAAAACTATTTAACTGGTGTTAACAAATTTAAATATTGATATTCCATTTTTTGTATAAACACATTTCCTAATTACTATTAATTACAGTAAAATATTAATTCGTTGGAAGGATGACCTCTGGGTGTAATTAACACCTACACTGATTACTCATCAGATTCATTTACAGATTTACCTAACCTCCATGCCCACAACGCCCACTTTCTAAAGTCATCCATTGTGTCCATGTTTATACTAGTTTAGTTTTGAACAGGTACACAGTGTTAATAAGGATACAAGGATTTAGCACTGTTGTTGCCTTTCACATCAGGCCTGAGCCTGCTTGTTGGGGAAGCCACCATAAATGGAAACTGGCACTTGTAATGATTATTAATATTTGATTAAATTACCCATTCTATCAAATATGAATTAGTAAGGTCTGAAAAATAAAATCACGTGTTTAGCTCTATCCTGAGCATCTCCATCTTAGTCCTTTCTGTCATTAAATAAACAGCCTTTGATCCCGTCAGTTAGTACAGAGAACTAAAAACAACTTGCATTTTACAAATATGTGTGTGTGTAAATATTGTGTCCCTTTTCCTTTTTGTGTCCCATACTTGTGCTGCCATTACAACATAGGCAGATTGGTGAACGGCATTGTTATTACCATAGGTCAGAGTTAGTCCATATGTTTTACATTTATATCGTAACAAGAGTAAAGGGTGGGCAGCAAGCATATTGTGTTTGTCCTGTAGTTCTACAGTCGAAGGAGCTAATGTGTGTCCATGTAGTCAGGGAGAACTTTGTAGCCCTGTGTCTGCACTTTTTCTTGTTTTCTAGTGGATCGAGTGTGCCCATGCTATGGGTTCCCATGAGGTGGGCTGGATGTGAGTAAATATGTCTAGTGTGTACATATTTATGGAGTCTTGTGAGTGGTTGATTGGCACCTTCCTCAGCTGTTTGAGGGGGGCATTAGGTGATTGTTTAGTTCTGGCGTTCATCACCGGTTTAGTGGGCATACGTCCGTCTGTCTGTGCCTAGGTGTGGGTCATGTGTCGTGTATGCTATGCGTGGAATAGTGGGTAGTGTCGAGCCCTAACCTAAGAGGGTCGTGGGGGGTGGGTGCACATCTCGGTGTATATAGGGGGAGACAATAATAAAACTTGGAATGTAGAGAGAGCAGTAGCGTGTGTTTGATATACTCTTGTGTCAGTTGACTGTGAGTGAGACTATATATAAAAGTCGAGGTAAGAGAGAGAGGCTGGACTATGAGGGAAGAGGTGCTATGGGGGGCTAGATATATGGCTGATGAGTGGACTAAAATATGGAATGTTCTTAAAATATTGCATGGGTGAACAGGATGTGTTGGAGTAGCATGGCTGTAGAGGGGAAGCATAGGCATAAAAGTATTGTGGAGATGTATAGTGGAGGACAGAGACATATAAGTAATGGCTTGTGATGGGTGTATAGGTAATGGGGTCCTCACAGTAGTAATCTGCCCTAACAAATTAAGTAGTGGTGTGCATATTTTCAGAAATTGTAAGTCTGGATGTATTCCAAAAAATAGAGGGGGGGGAGGAAATAATTAATTAAACTTGTCATAAGTAAACAAAAGATAACCATGTTACCAACAGCCAAGAAGGACGAGAAGAGCCAGATAAAAAAAATGCACTTTCATATAAATGTCTTTGAAAGATAATCTCCTTGGGGAAATACAATTTATTCATATTATCTGGGCCCTGCTGTGCAAATCTACAGTCTGGGAGCACACTACAGAGATCAAGAAAATATTTACTTTATTCAGTTGAGTACAAAAGCTTTTAATGAATGCATAATTAAGACAGAATAAAAGTGAACATAGCTTTAGAAATTTGACTGCCAAACTTAGCCATCAATAAATGTACAGTAAAATCAGTTGCGGCTCCAGCTTTTTCGTCTTTGGATTAAATGTGGTTATTATAAATCAGTGTATTATACATCTTCAAACGACACAGAAACACTGTGAGGTTTAGACACTAAACAGTAAATTGTAGTGAATTGTAACCTGCTTTGGCTAAAACCAGCCAATGTAGCTGTCCCAGCTGTTTAGTATTTATATTCATATTTGGGACTTATTTACTAAACAGTGCATTGTTGGAATTAAAATAAAATGCTAAAATAGATGAACTTAAAAAAAATAAGGGCTCAATATGAAGGTAATATAGTGTAGTATATTCTACAAATAGAGGATTGGTGAAAAAGTGACACACTTACAGGAAATGGAGCTGTTCAATAACTCCAATAGAATGGTCTTGATCGGTACAATCCCCGCTATAGGATATGCGGTGTGTATCTTGAAATTGGTGGGTGGTCCAAAAATATGAAATGCAAACAGAAATAGACACTATATAGTTGTGACGATAGTCACCATCACTGGGGGGCTGAAGACGGTCACTTTACGGAGGTCCCCAGATTACTCCTATGTTTTAGTCTCCCTGTGCCCATTATAGATACAGGGTGTGCAACCTTTCTTGTTGCTTTCCCAGAAGGGTGTTGTCCAATTCCAGAGACCCCTTTCATTTGCTGTATAGTATTATATGTGTTTTATATGAGTTTTCTTGTACTATGGGAGATAATTGTGTTAGTGTATCTGTGTGTATACAAAGTAAAACAGAAGGGAAGATAATTAGTTTATTATACAATAGCCATTGTGGTGTCAGGCAGGTAATTTAGTTTAGGACTCTTGACCTGATTCAGTCCTAGACACCAAGACTCCAAGGAGTGTCTTTGTGTGAAGACCCCTGTTGTGATTATTTCTATATAAACCTGTGGTTCACTCAATAAAACCAGTTCTACTTTTCACCCTTCACTAAGTCTCAGTGTTTGGATGAGACAGCTATACATTCTGCAGGAGAGAGTGATTACTTGGAGCTGTATCACAGGACCATGTTCCAGGGTGGAAACTTCGGATAGACCCCAGCCAAGCTACGGCAGCTAGGGGCTGAAGCACTACGGGCACCCCAGTTCTAGCTAGGAAGTGTGCTTGGCGGAGGTACCCAACCGGGGTACCAGGTGGTCCATCACAATAGTGTTGTATCTTTGGGTTAAATGGGTCTATAACATACAGTCATGGGGGAAAAAAATTTACACCCTCTTAGAAATCTATGGTTTTACATATCAGGTTGTTGCATAATAACAATCCTCTGTTGTTTAGCAGGTCTTAAATGTAGGTCAATACAATCTCAGATGAACAACAACACATGAAATATTACACTGTGTCATGACTTATTTAATCCCTTAACGCCGTTACGGCGTTCTATGCTGTCCCCATTTAAATGGGCTTTAAAGCCATTGCGGCGGCATAGAACGCAGTAACGGCTTGCGGCCCTGGAGCCTCTGGAATACTTACCTTCCCATCGATCCGCTTCGGGAGGACAGCCTTACAGCCCAGGAAGCCCCCCCTGGCCCCCACAGCAAATCAGGCCCCCAGGGGCCATGTGATTGCTCTCAAAAGAGCGATCACATGGCCCCCATTAGCTGACTATGGATCTGCCATCAGGGGGACTGTCTGGGCTGTCAGACAGTCCCCCTGCTAGTGGGAGGTGTAAAAAATTATTAAACATGTTTAAAATAAATTAATATATATATAATATATATACATCTTAAATATATATGTAACGTCATACGTAGTGTATTTTAATATGAATATAAGTATATTAGTATCAAAATACACTTAGAATGAAGTTACATATACATAAGATATATATATATATATATATTTGATAAAATATAATTAATTTAATGATTACATAAGTATACACGTAGAATTTAAATACATATATGTATATATATTAAAATTCTATGTGTATATTTAAGTAATCTTTTAGCATAATTATGTGATTTTATTAATAAAAATTTGACTGACATGCCTGACAACCCAGGCAGAAAGTGCAGAGAATTTAATTTGCAAGCACTATATTTAACCCTGTAACTTTCCAAGACTCCATAAAAGCTGTACATGGGGGGTACTGTTTTACTCAGAAGGCCTCTCTGAACACAAAAATTAGTGTTTCAAAACAGTAAAATGTATTACAACGATGATATCGTCAGTGAAAGTGATTTTTTTTTGCAAAATTGGCATTCAAATTAGTTTTTTGCATTTTTCACACACAAACAAATATTAACACTAACTTTGGCCAGTGTTTGTGACCAAGTGGCTACTACAAAAGACTGGACATACCCCATTTGCAATACCTTAGGTTGTCTACTATTGCAAATGGTATGACATCATGGGGGTAATTCTCATTCCTAGGCTACCATACGCTCTCAAAGGCAACGTAACCAATCGGCGAATTTCAATATGAAAAAACAGAAAAAATTTAACATGCTATATTTGACCCTATAACTTTTCAAAACACCATAAAACCTGTACATAGGGGGTACTGTTTTACACGTGAGACATCAATGAATACAAATATGTGTATTTTATTGCAGTAAAAGCTAACAGTATTAGAACAAATTTATTTTTAAAAAAAATCTTATTTTCTCCCATTTTTTTTACATTTTATTCATATTAAATTATGTTTCATACCAAAGTATTTGATGTTAAATAAAAGCCCTATTTTTCCTGAATAAAATGATATATAACAAGTGTGGGTGCACTTAATATTAAAGAGTCGAATTGCAGTTGAACAGACATATAGTCAAATTCCAGATTTTGTTTACGTTTTGTTTTGATCACAACGTGTACATTTGGCTCAGTCCTTAAGGGGTTAACAAAAATAAAGCTAAATAGAGAAGCTAGTTGTTAAAAACTAAGGTGTAATATGTAATATGTTGCTGTTCATCAGAGGTTGTACTGACGTAATTTTAACACCTGCCAAGGAACAGATGATAGTTATTATGCCCTGATATGTAAAACCATAGATTTTAAAGAGGTGTAATTGTTTTCCCCCATGACTGTATGTTATAGATCCATTTAACCCAAAGATACAACACTATTGTGACGGACCACCTGGTACCCCAGTTGGGTTCCTCCGCCAAGCACACTTCCTAGCTAGAACTGGGACACTCGTAGCGCTTCAGCCCATAGCCGCCAGATGATTGTTATTATGTCCTGATTTGTAAAACCATAGAATTGAAAGAGGGTGTACTTTCTTTTTCCCATGACTGTAGGTGGGTAAGGATGCACTCACATTTATTCTATATGACCCCTTTAAACAGCGTGAAGTGTTACAACCCCGACCTTAAGGATGTGTTGATGGTGCAGTGCCTTCTATGTAGTATATGTGAAAAACAATACAAGTATATAGTGTACATTGGTTATAAGGTGGATAAAATAAATGGAAATTCACTTAATATCTTCAGAGCAAAGTAAGATGTTGCTCAATCCATTGGGCTCAGGTGGTACACTCCCCACCTTGGAGGATGAAGTCCAGAAGATTCGTGGTGGAAGGGAAAGGAGGAAGTTGTGAAAATGATATGCTTATGTAAAAAAAAAAAATGTTTTTTGTCTGAATTCAAAGCAATTTTTTTTTTTTTAAAGCCAGAATTTAAAAGTAATTCACAAAATAAACTATATTTTCTGTTTGGTTGTTATGGCATAATTGAAATTCATTTTGAATTCCTGACAATTCCCATTTTAGTAAATAACATTATGTACTTGTGTGTATTGTTTACACTATGAGGAATAGGAGTATTTTTTTTTTAAATATACTTTTCTGCCCTTATGATTGCAATTTGCAAAACTCATACGTTTTACAGGATTTCCAGCCAGTCATTTCTGTATATTTTGCATCTTTAATATCCACTTTATTCTGCTTCCTTACTGACAGATGTGGTGATGAGTGTCTTTTTGTGCCTGCAGATCATTCTGTTCCCACATGATTAACACCTTACTGGTTGTCTTGCTTAGAAAGGACACCTAATTGCTTATCACATCCTAACCTGTTGTAGGTTTACAGGGGGTTGTAGCTGCAGTTCTCTTTAGAGATCATTATCACGCTGCTTGGTGTATTATGTTTCACAACATGGTAAGTACAATGACATTTGTTACCGAAGTAGTAGTTAATCGTGTTGTAGGAAATTATTTATCTATCTGTCCGTCCGTCTAAATATCTATCTACCAGACTTAAATGTGGTTCAGCCAAACCACGAAAAACATATTCAGCATGGCAGTATTTCATCCATGTGGTGGATTGGCTTGTTCTAATTTCATCCTCAAAAATATTTGGGGAAACAAATCAGAACAAAAAAAAATTGTGAAAATCAGTGTACTGCAAAAGATTATGTAAATAAATAAACAAAAAATAAAGTATAAAAAAATAACTAAAGTATATAAAATAACACACATACATATATATGCATTTATTTAATATATAATGTACAAATATAGATTTTATATCTAATGCTTCACTTTTTTACCTCTATTGGTCACTTGTCACTAGATCGGTGAATTATATCAACATAAGGTGGCTGTCCCATTAATTATATTTTTTCCACTGACCATCTCTTTTTTTTTTTTGGCGTCATGGGCAGTACTCCGAATCATGACCCAAAAGTAACATGCTCGTCCATTGGGTGAGTCATTTATTCGGTCGTATGGCAGTTTGGAGTCCGGAATTTAGCAAATCCCAATTGACCAATATTTGGAAAATTGCTATACAGGATGAACCATATCAACAAGTTTACTATCTACCTATCTATCATCTGTCTTTCTCTCTGTCTGTCTATGTATTGTCCCTTTGTCCATCTATTTATATATCTATTGTACTCAGAAAAGCTCCAATTACCTAGAATTATACAACAAATATTGTATAGAAAATCAGGGGGAATAAAATGTTCAATATGCTAACATTATGCAAAAAAGGTGACTTAATTTTTACAATTCAAGGCCTTGTTTCCATTACAAACATTCAGAAAACATCTTTTCCAGCCTGAACAAATCTAAACTGGCCATTCTTCCAACAATCCAAATTCAATCAAAAACCTATTCATTTGGAGGCGTGGCCTGTCATCCTATGTGAACGGGCGCATCTCTGGCGAGCTCCCACAAGCCAATATAATAACTGCTACCAACCCTCACTATTGAGCAAATATGGGCAATAAGAAGAAACCATCATTATCCCAGGAATCTGCTAGCCCAGGCTCGTGCAAAAAAGCGGCCAAATTAGATAGATATTTCAGGGACAAAGTCAGAGCTCTCATCACGGAGGACAATGAGGCGACGTCATCCTCCCCACGTGGCTCCCCGCCAGCAAGCCCAACGGGCTCGGAGCAATCCGGCCCTTTTGGGGCTTCAAACTTTCAGGAGATCCTGCAAAACCTGCCGTCGAAAGAGGATCTTGCCTCTATGTTGGCAAACTTGGAGAACTCTATGCAAGAAAGACTGTCCTCCATCACCTCGGAAGTCCGGCAGATTGAACTCAGAGTAGGAGGAAGAGGCCACCCAGGAGAAAGCTTCCCTTCTCACCACCCTCCAGAACTCGGCCTGCTTTACAGGGCAACTGAATAGGAGCTCCTGACATCCCTGTTTCTCAGGCTCAGAAAGCATGGATGGAATGCGACTCATGCGGGTGACATGTGCCCCTATATGCCCTGGTGCCCCCTCTCCCCCCTCCCCCTGTAGAAATGGACTCCCCGATGTCATGCAGATAAGACACCAACACGTTGAAACTTAATGTCGCAAGTAACCTGATGCATGTTGTACACTGTGTATTTGGGTGCGCCTTGCATGTTGTTAGGTTAGCAAGATTTAGTACCCGGGCGAGTGTATCACTAGTGGGTAACCTCGGCAGGGGCAAAGCAGTACCCAAACTTGAAGCCGCATAGGGGGGCTGACTGAGAGGGGGGTAAGGGAGAGGGCTCTGGGACGTCCTTTCCTTATGAGGTTATATTATTAGGGGAAAGAAATGAATTAAAAAAAGGGGGAAAAGATCTGCCCTGCCAGGAATGGTCACAACGCACCACTATCGAGGGCACCAAATTCAAAAATGTATATGCAGCCAATTTCCTCCAATTAGTAGAATCCATTCGCAGGGACTTGGAGAAATTGAATAAGCCCCACTTCCGTTGGTTCGGACAGGTAAACATTCTAAAAATGAATGTTCTCCCTAGGCTACTGTATCTTCTGAACACACTCCCGATTACAATCCCACGGACATTTTTTAAGAAGATTCAGTCCTTATTTACCCAATTTATCTGGGTCACAAAAAGACCAAGAATACGGTACAACATTCTCACTAGAACTAAAGAAAACAGAGGCGTGGGCCTCCCTGACATATGGCTGTACTACCAGGCAATTCATCTGGGGCGTATTGTGGAGTGGTCCATACAATCGCCATCCAAATTGTGGATTCCAATAGAGCAGGCTCAAACAGGAGACGCACTATCGGCTGTACCCTGGCTGCTGACGGCACCAAATGACTGGTCTATCCTTCACCACCCAACAGTGACAACCACACTCTGTATCTGGAAAAAGTTATGTACCATGCCTGATCTGGCGCCAGCACAATCCCCTAATTATCCTATATCTCACAACCCGCTTTTTATCTCAGGTAGAGGCGGAATACTATTAACATCTAAAGGAGAGAGTAAGCAGGCTCCATACACCCCGCTAGTGGATGTCTTGGAGGAAGGGGGACTGGTACCACTTACTGCACTGACTGCCGATAGACCCCCAACCCTCATGCAAAGGTTCCAATATCACCACTTCCTGAAAACCCAGGGGTTATTAACTTGGAACAATAGGGAACTCACTAACTTTGAACACCTGTGCTCAGTGGGCAAACTGACCCCCAAACTAACATCCACTTGCTACAAACTGTTGCAGACCCAAGTACATTCACAGCTGCCATACTTTACCAGACTATGGAAAGACAATTTAGAAACCACAATGAGTGAGGAGTGGATCACTATCTTTAAAACAATCTTTCATTGCCACTCAAGCATCCCTCTGCAGGAAATTAACTATAAGTTTGTCTCACAATGGTACACCACCCCAGTAGATATGCATAGGTATGACCCAACCTTATCTCCCATTTGTTGGCGATGTGGGGAAGCCAAGGGAACCTTTCAACACCTTTGGTGGCCCTGTAAACTGACTTCAGGCTTCTGTGAAGTAAACATTCCCCATGACCCAGAGACACTTTTTTTTCTCCACATTAAACTACCGCGCACACAATTCAAGCACTCCCTATTATACTTCATGCTGACAGCAGCCAAACTGATAGTAGTGATAGTAGTGTAAATCGACGACACAACCCTCTAGGAGGGACTGGTACACTAAAATGAAATACTTTCATACAATGGAGGAACTTAGATGGGGCTCCTTAGACAAGTACAATAGATAAACAGCCATTTGGCAACCATGGACATACTACATGAAAGGAACACGCACTGACTCTTCAGCTGCATTGATTAGCAAACTCCTTCCGAGGTACTGACATACTTGAAGGGTCTGAAGGCCTCCATCAAGACAACCTTAGAAACACCCAGCAGGGCCAAAACACCATACACCTAAATCAAGGTTCATTGAAGGCACTACACCTCACGATGAGTATGGTGACACAAAGGTACTACAATGGAGGTGAAAGATATTACAAATGTGATCCTTATATTAGCTTGATTTCTTTTAAGGTTATAATTCTAAACATGATTCTTATGCTCACATAGACCAAGCCAAATGCTGAGTTCATTGTGATAAAGCAAACCTACTCAAGGACTATAGCACATGCCATAAGACGTCAAAGTACATGCACTATGATTCAGGATTCTTGCTCCAAGTAGGACACACACTAGTACAAATATGGAATAGTACTTAGAGCTAGGGTGAATGTAATGATGTATATAAAGTTATGAACAAGAATTGAACATTCTACACTTTAAATATGAGAGCATGTATTGATACTTACTGATATCTATTGATATGTATTCATGTGTATGGATGTATCATTTCAAAAAAATAATACAAATAAAATAAATGTAAAAACCAATTACAATACAAGAAAAAAAAAACACCTACTCATTTAAACATGTAGAGCCACTTACATGAAATGTCAAAAAATGTATTATTTTATATTTTTTGTAATAATCATGTTTACATGCCATCCCAATCTATTCATTACACTTACACAAGCCCTGATAACCAAGCCACAAAGATTGAACTGTTTTGTCACTCGGAAAAAAAAGAAGACAAAATAGAATCTCCAGTTGGGGCTCATTTAGCCATACAATTAATGTTACTTTGCATCAACTTATTACATATCTTAGTATCTCCATAAGACTGGAATACATTTTTTTATAATTTTTTAAATTTTGCAAAAGTGATCACTGTATATCATTGTATATCTGTGAATCAAAATTCCCATGATCATTATGACCCACATTAAACTTTTCTATTTATCATTTTATTGTAGCCTGTGTATATTCTCTTGATGTGTCTATAGCTATTTTAAGGACCATATTTACTATCCAAATTGGATAATTCTGTTGTAACTTACGCCCACATCACTTCTCTGGAAATTCAACTATTGAATAAAACACTTGTAAATTGCATGTTACTTGTGTTAACTTTCCTTATGTGATGCACCATTTTCTTTTTATTGTATTAAAGATTTTGAAAGTGACATCATAATCCAGTTTAGCCCAAGCATACCCAGGGTAAACGTTGCAAATGATGAGTGTAAATAGCAACATGGTTCCAGTTCTCCTCCTCTCTGTATGCTTTCTCTGTAGACGTAGGAGGACAGTAGGATGTTCTACTGTTAACTGTGCAGCACTATCAGCTGTTAAAGTTGATTCAGTGGAATCTGTTACATCAATGGTCAACTTTTCAGTCTGTCTCCCGGACTTTTACCAAGATCATCAGCATTAACATTATTCTCACTTGAATAGCATTATGACATATAATGGCTCTTTCGAGCAGTTGTAACTCCTGCGAGGTTTGAATCGAGTTTAGATCACTTTACCAGCGAGTGATCTTGGACAAGAAACCTAATGATATATATCTGCCTACCTCGAATCCTCAAAGATTGTAAGCTCATTTGAGCAGGGCCTTCTCCACCTCTTCCCCCTCTATAACTATAAAGCTTTAAGAATATATTGCCACTATATAAATGATAATAATAATATTCATGCACATAAATATAGTTAATATTGCTTGTACACCTGGCAATCTAGGCTCTATTTTGGATACATTGCAATTTACTTTTTGTGAATTTATATCTTGTTACCTTCAGAATATAAATTCATTTGTTCATGGTCCTCACTGTTGCTTGTTCCTGCATGCATTAATTTGTCATTATCGTCTTATATATTTTTTTAACCAATGCATAGTACTATGTAATTATACATGCCTTATAAAATAAAAAAAACAACAACCCAGTGTAGGACGCTGTCTCTAATCGGGAAGCCGGAGCAAACAATACATTTTCATTTACCCCTTTACTTTAGATCACATGTATTCTGCTGATCATGATCAATGCTTTCAAACATATATTACAACTAGATTTAGTGGTTTCATTGCAAACTGTTACATTGCTGAGTTTTAATGCGAATGTCCTGCAACTGTAGTTCACTGCTTTACCCACCGTCCTTAAATTCCCACTGGCTTTAAGGGATTTACACATTTAATGTTATAGCCATATATTTATTGTCATGGTCGAAAAGTGTGCTTCGCAAGTTAGATTTAGAGAGCAGGAAAAGACAAGGAAAAAACTGCATGGATATTTTATTCAGTAATGTCTCGGAGCCTGCTTAGTATGTCTGGCGCATGTACGCTTTGCCCCTTTCATTGTAGAAACTAGCTTCTCTTTCAGGTCACGCAATTCCCATAAAAGTGTTAAACTAATGCAGCTTTAATGACAAATTAATGTCCATGAATAAAAAATACAGGACTAATAGCACACACTAATTTGCCATTACAATATCATCATTGGACATGCCCCTAGTTTAATAAGATGTATTTAATTCATAACCTAATGAGTGATATATAAAAAGCGGGAGATGAACCCAGCAATTACATTTATGTGAGTCTGTCACCTTATTTGTAAAACCTTGGAGTCATTTACATTCAAATGAGAACAAATGAATGATTTCACAAAGTGTAATGATAAATGGCCATTTCTGTAGAAAGCTGGCCACATCTCATATTAAAACATTAAAGGATCCCAGCTTTCTTAAAATATTACGATTGCATGGTAGCCACGTGCGAAAAATGTCTCCTCACCCCCCTCCTTTGCTGCCTTGCATTTCACAACAGAAATAATAAGAAAAATAAATACTCTGTAGACTATTTTCTTCGGAGCACTGTTCTACGATCGATAAATGGCCATACAGCGCCACCTACTGGATTTCAGCAGGCATAGAAAGAACAATGTTTATTTTTACGATTGAACATACATACACAGGGTTATCCACTAAAATGAGAATTGTCCGGAATTGAAATTTAATTGAAAATTAATTTTAAATTTAAGTCCAAAATAGCTGAAATGGAAAAATACTTTCAAGTGAGCTGTCCTGTTCCTTTTTTGATATCGTAGTCTAAAATGTATAGTTCACTTGGAATTCCCTATGAATTTTTAAAAATTCGCACTTTAGTAAATAACCTTGTTTGTTTATATTTTTTGGTTATTTTTTTGTTATTTTTTTTGGAAAGTAAATCGCTGTACATAGATTATGTAATTGGTTATAAACGATGAAAAGAGGAAATTTAAGAAAAAAATGTCAATGTCAGTGTTTGTGCAGAGGACAATTATGCAGCTAAACTGATGAGAGACTTACAGGTTTGGAATTTTCTGTACTTAGCTGAACCCAAATACCCCTTAACACTTACACTTATAATGACCACTTACATACTAGACATGGCAAGATATACAATCATTTGTCTAAATCCTATTTTTTTCAGTAGTTATGTTAATAACTCAATCTGACAATTATTTAAACAATTCGGGGGAATAGAGGTCTTGTGGCACTAGCCAGATTTCCATTGGCAAGTCGCCAGTTGAGTCCAAGGGAACTTATGTTGTATGTCCAACCAACAGCAAAAGGCCAAGCTTGGTGAATTATTTTACTGTATAATATGGTAGTTCAGTAAGTACGCAGCTGAATAGGTGCATCATTCCTCTATCCTCAGAAGAAGTGCCTTCAATATATCCTTTACTTGATCTATTTTCTATATATGGAAAAAAATATGTCTGAAAAATATATTGGTAATATACCTTGTCCACCATATAAGAACAAGAAATAAAAAAAATATTAAATTTGTTTGTTGCTTTCAATTTTTTTATTGAATTATTTCAGGGCTATTCGGCAAACTGCATTATGCATTTTTTTTAAACTATATTGAGATAATACATGTCCCTATTTTTAAAATATAAAGGGATTTTACTAACACTATTTGCATTAATTTTACTAGATTTTGTCTAAGTATTAACAGCAATTAATATATTGAAAAACTGGAAAACTTTGGCAAGTGTTAAAATAAATTCCAAAATAAACTTCAAAAAGTGGAGTAATCAACAGGAACATCTCATCGTTTCCATGGTAACTGTGCCACTTATAGAACTTTGGCTCAAATTATTCTTGATTATGTTATTGTCTGTAATTTCAGGGCCTATCTTCACTATAAGAATTTAGTTTATTGTGTAGCAAAGCTTTATTGAAGTTTGTTAGACAGTTTTTCACCAAAGTGTGTTATTTATTACCAGAAAACAGGCCAAAGTAAATCCAAGCGTTAGTGTTCAGTTTAACCTGCAATAAAGTGTACTGACATTTAAAATTGCCTCAGCCATTTCCAGGTCATAGTTTTCAACTGCTTAGCAATGCTATCATTATTTCACAGTAATGAGGGGATAAAGGAGGGGTCCCTGTACTTTTCCGAGCATTAATCTGCAAGCTGCCACTGTGTCAACTAACAGTAATCATGTCACTAAATAAGTGTGATGGCTGTGGTCCAACAAATCCAGCTAAATGTCAGCATATCAAACGCCTAAAAATAATACTTTTTTAAGCACCAGCTGCTGTGAAAAATGTCTGTACCCTAATTTGTGGTATACTAGGGCCCCAAAACTTATCTCGTGAAAGGAGGTGGGAATTAAACAACTTTAAGCAATTTAAAGAATATAAATACAATAGTTAAGACAAACTTGAATTATTATCATTTTTGCCGTTACATTTTTTTTTTTTAAATCATTTGAAAAGAAAATATGGGATCAGGAAAAAACAGGGGTTATGAAATGTGGGTGGCAGCTTAGACATAGGTGCAGGGTTTGGAAAAAGAGAAGTGTGAGATGTAGCAGAGACACGGTTGAGAGAAGCACAAGATGAGAGGCAGAAGTGGGCAAGATAGATGACAAAAGTAGAGTGAGATAGAGTTACAAGAGGGGTGTGGGGAGACAAGGAATTAAAGACAAAAGAGGGATAATGGGAGACACACAGATTAGTGGTGTAAAGACTCGAGTGGTGGAGGATGGTGAAAAATACCCATTGGGAATAGAGGGAGACAGAAGGATTCAGACAGAGGTTGGAGAGTGAAAAAGATAATAAAAATTTAAAAACACTTGCGACATACAAATATACCCCTGATTCTTACATACATACCCACTGACACTGATTTCAAATACACCCCTCATTCACGCACGCATGCGCTGACATGGATTACAAATACACACACGCTTACACTCTACACACATACACCTCTTTTTTGACACGGACACCCATCACAAATAAAATTCTCCAATCACACACACTGCTCAAATACACTGCTCCATTCAGACACTCTGTGACGAACTTGCCTTCGACACAAGCTCCAGGAGGAGCCTGCTAGTTAGCCAGGATTATGGGCCATGGAAAGGACTAGTAAAAAGATTTAGTTTGTGGGGTTTATTTGTACTGGTCGGGAACAGAACAGGCTCAGGACCCGCGGACCACCTCTGTGCTTTTTAACCCCTATTGACCTCTTCTGACACCTCAATCATCGAGAGTTCTAATAGTTCGGCTGGGTGGCCGCCGTTCATATGCACGAACACGTGGGAATGGAGTTGGCAGCCATTTTGTTTGCAAGAATGCAGGCAGCGGTGTTTGGTTGTTGAGTTTATGCAACTACAATCGGACACTGTTACTCCCGAACACCGCAGAACTTTAACGAATGCCTGCTTCTTACCCACACATGTCAGGAGAGCGCCCTTCTGTAGGTTTTTTCTTATGAACCATATGAACAAATGCTACCAACAAGCCAGAGGATGCGTCGGTAATTCATTCGTATGGAACTCCCGAATGTGACCGGCCGCTACCACTGAATCCCTGGAACTAATTTGGGCTGACGCCTCATGTGCGGTTGGTCAAAACTTTACCCCGGTAGGGATTCGCCTGTGTTCATGGGATTTGAGCGCTATGTGGACAATTTGGGCGCTCAGATCTGGGCTATCCAGGGATATAACATTTGTGGGGGTTCCTATATGTTTATTATGTATTTTTTATGTGTTTTCATATTTTATGTCATTTATGCCAAGTCACCATGACACAGCAAATTGTCATAATTTTGTGGGAGTGTTCTGGCCGTGTTTTCCAGCCTCCTGATTTTGTATATAAGTGGGCCATTTGGTCATGATTAAACAGATTCATTTTACCCCTTCATCAAGTCTAGGCTGATGTTTGGGGACTTGGGAGCTATAATCACTATTTTGCTTGGGACTTGGGAGCTTCCTAATGGATATACTCAGTCGGAGTATAGGGGATCTGTTACACTCTCCATACTACTCTGTCCCTGCAGTCATACACTGCGCAGACACTCTATACTGATAAATGTTTGCATTCATATACCAAAACTCCATTGTATTCATATACATAAGGCCTCCACAAAAATATACCCTTGCAATCACACGTAGACTTTACATACAAATATACCCCTGCCTTCACACACATCTGTGCTACTCACTCGTGAAACACTGAATTACATAATTTTAATACTAAATCTCTGAGTGGTATACTCTCCAGCACTACACAAATCATACTTTATGACTGACACACTTCAACACATATATACACACACACACACACACACACATACCCAATTTGAAATATATAACGATAATATTAAATTACATGCAGATATATAATTGCTCTACTATGTTTGCAGCAGACAAAAATGCATTCCTCTATTCATGCACATTTTCACTACACTTAAATGCATACTTGCAGTCATACATACATACTTTGCACAACTATACTATATGCAAAACCGCACATTCATCTACACAACTCAAATACAAATGTGCATTCATACACAGTACACACCCAAAGCGATACACAAATTGGTATTTATGAAAGCGAAAATTCTGAGGGAATATCACATTTAGGGCCAAAATAGCTTAACTGAAAACATACCTGACAAAGAATTTTTCAAATTTTGACCTTGAATTTGAAATTTACTTTGAATGATCAATTTAGTAAATAATCCAACAGTTTTATATTAATGTTATATTTAACATTTATTTAATATTGTGATATTTGATGTGTGTATTTGCCCTTTAAAGGGCACAGGATAAGATTGTGCCTGGGGGCCCTTAAGGATGTCAGTCCGACTCTGCATGGGGGAATAAAATGTGTTGAATGATTTTTCTATTACATTATTCAAATTTTGGTATGCACGTTTACTTTAAGTACATTTTGGAGCTTATATTTATTTATGTCTTTGGAGTCACCTCACTGAGCTATTTTAATTGTGTTCCTCGTTTAGCTGGGGATTGGGCGAGTCCCCAGTTGGAAATGGTTACACGAACCTAGGAACATTAACTGAAACTAAGAAGAAGGAAATCAGAAGCTGTCATCCCAGACTCTAGGTACTGGATGCCTGTAAGTTTTGAATTTTGTATTGCTATATATTCCTTCAGGCCAAGCCTGCATATTCCAAAAACCAGTACCATGGATCCTGTGGAAGTAGAACATATAGCCTAATGACATACTGTTGCTAACCAAGCTGTTCAGCTAGCAAAAGTGAATCATAAGACAGACTGTCCAATGGGCGAACCAGGCAGGAGCTTAGTGGGCCGTAATGGCCATGGATGGAGAATGACCAGGGAAATTAAATCTCCCCCGATAGCTCATACAGCACCAGTACTACCCAACCTCAAAGAGGGCATTCTACTGATGCATGGCCAGCAAAGAGATCAAAGACTACCCTATCCAATAAACATTGGTGTATTTTGGGTTTGTGCTGCCCTAGGCATGGCATCTGCCTTGTCAACCTTGCACTAATCCAGTGCTGCCGACAAATTCAGTCTAATGCAAGGGGCCAGCCTTTGTTCTGCATTTCAGGCGGGTGAAGACCACATGTATTATTACCACAAACAAATTAGAATGTTGACACATGTTACCATGGCAACACTCTGATTTGTTTTTTAGCACCGGACTGGAAGGAGCAATGCTTCACACACTGAACCACTTATTATCATGTCCCCCCTCCCTGGCCCATGGTAAGCAGGAGGGAGAAATACATGTTTATTTTTATAAAAACTAATAATATATTATTTTAATACATCCCCTTTACAAACAAATGTCGTTCCCTATCCCCCCCACACACACTTCAGCCCTGCCTCCCAAAAACACACCTTTGTCCACATTACAGCACACTTCCCCATGTACACAACAGTCGTTTTTCATCGTTTTTTATAAATCATTTTTACCCGACCTGCAGGTGTTTCTCCTCTTTTGCCTTCATTTCAATTTCACGAACAAAAAAGTAAATTTTCTAATTATTAGTACTGTAAGAAAATTATTTGTGGCTTGATGGTTGAAGGATTCCTTGCCACTTAACTTAACTTCACAACCCAAAATTCACATGTAAGCAAGCTATCTGCTAGTTTTCTTTAAAATTTATGTTGAAATTCGGGAGCTCCGAGATTTCTTAGTTTGACTAGGTGTTTTATGATCTGCGTGCTGGGGATGAGGTCGGTCTCCCCACAAAACATGATGTGCTTTTATTGGGCATGGATTTATTATCTTATTTCCTGCGCTTAATAAAGAATATAATAAAAAGTTATCAAAACAATCATACAGCATTAAACTTTTACAAGGCAAAAAAAAAATCAGTTCATCTCAACCAAAATATTTTTTTGTTTTTTTGGGATGATGGTGGCATTTAGTCCATGCTCTGCAGGCTTTAGGAGCTGAAAACTATTTGGCGAAGCAACAAGGTCAGCCAGAAAGCAGGAGAAATGGTGCCTATGACTGTAATTGCAACATGCAAAAACGGCTACAATATTGCCTGGCTTAATGTCTACACAATATTTTTGCAAAGCCAATTCTGAGTTGCCCAATTATAAAAGAAGACATTTATATAGATATATTTTAGAACACTTTTAAAACTTTAGAAACAACTTTCAAAGGAGAGGTGGATGGCCAATTGGATCTCAGCTATCAGATGAAGACACTTCAAGTATCAAAGTAAAGAGCAAGGTAACCCAACCTGGGGAAATTGAACTTGAGGAAGGCTATTTGCTCCATCAGTTGTGGAGACATTTGTGAAAAATAGATACAAATATAGGTGCTCACTATAAACTGTAAGGAAGGCTGCAGTAGATCTTACAAGGTTTCCCTGACCATGTGAAAATACAAGAGTGGATAAAACAAACAATGGATAACTGCACCTAGAAAAATTAAACCCTTAAGTGGAGTCACACGTAAAATACATAAACATACATCTGGTAACAAGATTTTTTTGTAATGTAGTGCCAGATATCTCAAAGAGAGAAATAAAACCACAATAATACTGCAATATATCACAAAATACGTTGGATATGGTAATATGATAAAGGCACACTACATATTTTTTGAGCTTCTAAGAGCTCTGCTGTATTTAGCGTGGATGGTATAATCCTTGTCCAAGGATGAATATTCTCAGCAGTGGTGAGGGTATGTTCTCCAGGAAGTCAAGTATGTTGAGACAAGAGTGGAAAATATCCAATGGTACAGTTTGCACGGTACAGTTACTATATGCATGGTAAAAGTAGGCATGGACCTGCTCTAGTATTGTAGAGCCTTTGTGGTACAATCCCCACCTAGGATGTATGGAAACAGGAAGCCAAAGTAGTGTAAAGTAAGATCCAAATTAAATTCAAAATAATTTAAATTTAAAAAGATTAATTTTATTACAATTATAAGAGTAAATGGTAATGTATAAAACAATCCAAATAAGCTATAAAACCAACAATCCAAATAGGCTAAAACAAACCTGTATATTGGTGATTCCAAGTTAGTATTAAGTGGCAGTGACTAGCAGTAGGACACCCCCACTAACCGTAACCACCAGTCTCACACTAAGATGAATCAAGCAGGCTATCTAATAACCAAGGAAATAGATAAATAGGCTAGGACAATCCTCACTTCTATACTCTTCCATGGAATTAATCTTCCACGTAATGAATCAAAAAAAAAAAAAAAAAAAAAAAGGAACACATTCAAGGTGGTGGAATGGTCCTTCCTGGCGAATGGATGAACTCTAAATTCACAATAGTATATACAGTGTTTCTACCATTCCAAAAGTAAAAAGTTACTTTAAGTTAACCAAAATTGAAGCAGGTTTAAATACACTCCAATTGTGTCAACACATCCTCCTCGAACATGCTTAATTAGGTGCTGGTCAACATACAAAGAGATACACAACTTAATAAGTTAACCAGTATCTGGCTACAAAGAGTGCCAATTAATCCCAATTCTTACATTTAACTACCCAACCGGGAACTATTGTCAATGCATTGTAGTAAAAGCACTCATCTATAGAAGAAGTCCAGCAAGCAGGCGAAACGTGTCACACTACACGTTAGCGTGAGGTACTGCCAATACAAGCCGGCAGTCAGTATCCATAACTAGAAACTATCACTGTTTTTAACTATCAGAGAAGCGTGACAGTGGGCACCAAGTTGACAAGCCCACCAAGACTTCAAGTAAGCAGTTTATGTCTTATTTGACAACAAATATATTTGTTACTGCACCATTTTGTTTGTGTTCTTGGTGCCTCTCTATTCAGACTGAAGCTGTAGATTCTATGTGGCAGTCAATCATTCCACTGTGGGATATCGCCATCTCCAGTGGAGCCATTATAAACCAGAGCCAGGTTGGCATGGATCCCCAGATACATTATCATTCACTTTTTTATTTATCACAATTAATTGTTATAGATGGTCTGCACTATTAAGTGTTTATGCTACTATTTTTAGATTGTATTTACTGTTCTGTGTTAATTATACCAAGCACACTACATTTTTGTGTTTATTGTATTAGTTTTGTGTCACTTTGGTGAGTGCTGCTGGTATTATACACTTGCACAGATTATTGTGATTTTTTTATATATCACTGTTCACTATTTGTAATATGAAATGAATACACATTTTGGCATTGATTTAGAGTGGAACAGTTCACTGTTGATTTTCATTGAGAGTGTGTGTAAGCACATATATTGTTTTTGGATTTTTGGGGATCTAATCGCTTGTTCGACTTTTTCGGTTTATAACGATAACAAGTGCATTCATAGATACCTTTCAAAATCACATAAAAAATATTAGCATCCATTTATTAGTAATGAGGTGTAAATGAGAAGCCTTCATTGAGGCCATTAGTTAACAGAGTATTAAGATGACATATCCTGCAACTTTGTCTGCATTTCAGCTTTTTATCTAAATGCCATTTTTTTGGTGTTTGATTCAACACTTTCTCAGTCATAGGTGTAATTTCACTCTGGCTTTGTCTCCTAATTCAGGTCAAGCATATGGTAAGCATACTCCATTGTCAATTCCCTATATTGCACTAGTGTTAATTTTGTCGACTATCAATTTTAGTCAGATTTTAATTGACAAATATTTTTGAGATTTAGTCGACTAAAACTAGACTAAAACTAAAACAATTCAGATAAGTAAAATACAAATAAAACTAAAATGGCTTTTTAGTCAAAAGACTATGACTAAAACTAAATTGAAATTTGCCGCCAAAATTATCACTGTATTGCACCTTCCACATGAGTAGGACTACTAACTATAAAGAGATCTGTGAGTTACGTGATTGATAAGTATGTGTATGTGTCCTCTGGCCAAAGGTTTCAAGCCCTGGGACGTACAAACAGATGTTTTACAATGTATTTTAAGAAACAACTTATAACAATTTATATGTTTGGGCACAAAGTCGTTAAAAAAAAAAAAGAGTGACATTTGTCTACTCACTGTAAGTGTACTTTAAAATTTGATAAATTGGTTGGAGTAAGTTAAGTCATAAAAATTCCGAATTGCAGAGCTGAAATTTCTGCAAGTGACAATTCCTCATTGCATCACCCCATTAATTGTGATTGAAAAACTAACTAGTAGTAATGAAAAAACACACACAAAAAAATCACTTTCTCTCCCAATTCTTCTGAGGCAGACTCCCAATTCTTCTGACGTGTTTAAGAGAAAGATCACAAAGATGACACTCAGATCTCCTTGGGAAAAGTCCAAGGGAGGAGGTCTGAGTGTCATCAGTGATACTGTAAACCAAATGAGTTAAGAGGTTACCAAGAGATGCAGTGAAGAGAAAACAAAAGCACGCCAAGAACCAAGCCTTGAGGGATACCAATAGTGATGTCCCGAACGGTTCGCTGGCGAATAGTTCCTGGTGAACATTGCATGTTCGCGTTCACCACGGACGGTGAACATATGCGATGTTCGGTCCGCCCCTATTCGTCATCATTGAGTAAACTTTGACCCTGTACCTCACAGTCAGCAGACACATTCCAGCCAATCAGCAGCAGACCCTCCCTCCCAGATCCTCCCACCTCCTGGACAGCATCCATTTTAGATTCATTCTGAAGCTGCATTCTTAGTGAGAGGAGGGACAGTGTGCTGCTGCTGATTTAATAGGGAAATCGATAGCTAGGCTAGTGTATTCAGTGTCCACTACAGTCCTGAAGGACTCATCTGATCTCTGCTGTAAGGACAGCACCCCAAAAAGCCCTTTTTAGGGCTAGAACATCAGTCAGCTTTTTTTTCCTGTGTAATCTAATTGCAGTTGCCTGCCTGCCAGCGTGTGTGTCAGGCTCACAGCGTATACTGTGCCCACTTGCCCAGTGCCACCACTCATATCTGGTGTCACAATAGCTTGTATTTAAAAAAACAAAACAAAACTTTGACTGTAATATAATAGCAGTCAGTTTCCTTCACACGTGTGCGTTTCAGGGCCTGCCAGGGCACAGTGTCACACCAGTGCAACTCATATCTGGTGTAACAGTAGTGTACATTAAAAAAAAAACTAGAAATTTGACTGTGAAATAATAGCAGTCAGTTTCCTTCACACGTGTGCGTTTCAGGGCCTGCCAGGGCACAGTGTCACACCAGTGCAACTCCTATCTGGTGTAACAGTAGTGTACATTTAAAAAAAAAATTTTTTTTTTTGACTGTAACAGATCGAATAGCAGTTAGTTGTCTGCAAGCGTGTGTGTCAGGCCTACAGCGTCTACTCTGCCAACTCCTCCTCCAGCTTAACTTCGGGCACCTCTCAAGTTACCACTCGCCCGCCTGCCGCCACCACCAACACTAGCACCACAGCCGCTTCACTTGATATGTTAGAGGAGTTATTTGCACATCAGTGGGAAGAAATGAGTGATGCGCAACCATTATTGCCAGAGGATGTAGATAAAAGGTATATGTCTCAGTCAGGCAGCATTACACACATGTACGTACGGTGTGATGATGATGATGTTGTACCCGCTGCTGCTTCCTTTGCTGAGTTGTCAGATACAAGTGAAGCGGTTGATGATGATGATGCGTCCGTGGATGTCACGTGGGTGCCTGCTAGAAGAGAAGAAGAACAGGGGGAAAGTTCAGATGGGGAGACAGAGAGGAGGAGGAGACGAGTTGGAAGCAGGGGGAGGTCGTCGCAAGGAGCTAGTGGCACAGTCAGACAGCATGCATCGGCACCCGGGGTCAGCCCGACAGCACGCCAATCAACGCATGCTGTTGCCACCACCAGAATGCCGTCTTTGCAGAGCTCAGCAGTGTGGCATTTTTTTTGTGTGTCTGCCTCTGACAACAGCAATGCCATTTGCAACCTGTGCCAAAAGAAACTGAGTCGTGGGAAGTCCAACACCCACCTAGGTACAACTGCTTTGCGAAGGCACATGATCGCACATCACAAACGCCTATGGGATCAACACATGAGTACAAGCAGCACACAAACTCAAAGCCGCCATCCTGCTCCTGGTCCAGCATCTTCAGCCACGTCAACCACTGCTGTCCTCCATGCCCCCTCTCAACCATCCGCCACTCCGTCTCTCGCCTTGAGCAGTTCCTGCTCATCTGCCCACAGTCAGGTGTCTGTCAAGGACATGTTTGAGCGTAATAAGCCAATGTCACAAAGTCACCCTCTTGCCCAGCGTCTGACAGCTGGCTTGTCTGAACTCTTAGCCCGCCAGCTTTTACCATACAAGCTGGTGGAGTCTGACGCGTTCCAAAAATTTGTAGCTATTGGGACACCGCAGTGGAAGGTACCCGGACGAAATTTCTTTGCACAAAAGGCAATCCCCAACCTGTACTCGATTGTGCAAAAGGAAGTAATGGCATGTCTGGCACACAGTGTTGGGGCAAGGGTCCATCTGACCACTGATACCTGGTCTGCAAAGCATGGTCAGGGCAGGTATATCACCTACACTGCGCATTGGGTAAACCTGCTGACGGCTGCCAAGCATGGAATGCGCTGCTCTGCAGAGGAGTTAGTGACACCACCACAACTTGCAGGCAGGCCTGCAGCCACCTCCTCTACTCCTCCTACTCCATCCTCTTCCATAACCTCCTCGGCTGAGTCGTCTTCTTCTGCTGCGTCTTGCTCCACATCAACGGCACCCCCCCAGCTCCCCAGGTACTATTCCACATCCCGGATACGGCAGTGTCACGCCGTCTTGGGGATGATTTGCCTGAAAGCAGAGAGTCACACCGGACCAGCACTCCTGTCCGCCCTGAACGCACAGGTGGATCAGTGGCTGACTCCGCACCAACTGGAGATCGGCAAAGTGGTTTGTGACAACGGAAGAAATTTGTTGGCGGCATTGAATTTGGGCAAGTTGACACATGTGCCGTGCATGGCACATGTGTGTAATCTGATCGTACAACGCTTTATGCATAAGTACCCAGGCTTACAGGACGTCCTGAAGCAGGCCAGGAAGGTTTGTGGCCATTTCAGGCGTTCCTACACGGCAATGGCGCACTTTTCAGATATCCAGCGGCGAAACAACAGGCCAGTGAGGCGCTTGATTTGCGACAGCCCGACACGTTGGAATTCAACACTCCTAATGTTCGACCGCCTGCTCCAACATGAAAAAGCCGTTAACGAGTATTTGTATGACCGGGGTGCTAGGACAGCCTCTGCGCAGCTGGGATTTTTTTTGCCACGTTACTGGACGTTCATGCGCAATGCGTGTAGGCTCATACGTCCTTTTGAGGAGGTGACAAACCTAGTCAGTCGCACCGAAGCGACCATCAGCGACATCATACCATTTGTTTTCTTCCTGGAGCGTGCCCTGCAAAGAGTGCTGGATCAGGCCGTGGATGAGCGTGAAGAGGAAGAGTTGTGGTCACCATCACCACCAGAAACAGCCTTATCAGCATCGCTTGCTGGACCTGCGGCAACGCTGGAAGAGGATTGTGAGGAAGAGGAGTCAGAGGAGGAATGTGGCTTTGAGGAGGAGGAGGAAGACCAACCACAACAGGCATCCCAGGGTGCTCGTTGTCACCTCTCTGGTACCCGTGGTGTTGTACGTGGCTGGGGGGAAGAACATACCTTCAGTGCGATCACTGAGGACGAGGAACGGGACATGAGTAGCTCGGCATCCAACCTTGTGCAAATGGGGTCTTTCATGCTGTCGTGCCTGTTGAGGTACCCTCGTATAAAAAGTCTGAAGGAGAATGACCTGTACTGGGTGTCCACGGTACTAGACCCCTGGTATAAGCAGAAAGTGCCTGAAATGTTACTGAATTACCGCAAGTCGGAAAGGATGCAGCAATTCCAAAATAAATTAAAAAGTATGCTTTACACAGCGTATAAGGGTGATGTCACAGCACAATCGAAATCTAACAGGGGAAGAGGTGAAAGTAATCCTCCTCCTCCCATGACCACGCCGGCAAGGACAGGATGCTTTACAGACGTGTTGTTGATGGAGGACATGCAGAGCTTTGTAAGTCCTTCGCATCGCCACAGCCCTTCGGGGTCCACCCTCAGAGAAAGACTCGACCGACAGGTAGCAGACTACCTCGCCTTACCTGCAGATATCGACACTCTGAGGAGCGATGAACCCCTTGACTACTGGGTCTGCAGGCTTGACCTGTGGCCTGAGCTATCCCAATTTGCGATAGAACTTCTGGCCTGCCCCGCTTCAAGTGTCCTGTCAGAAAGGACCTTCAGTGCAGCAGGAGGTATTGTCACTGAGAAGAGAAGTCGCCTAGGTCAAAAAAGTCTAGATTACCTCACCTTTATTAAGATGAATGAGGGATGGATCCCGAAGGGACTGACAGTGGGCAATACATTCGACTAAAAAAGGCCTGATGAGGTGGACTACTCAACACACCACTCCTATCTGGTGGCACATTAGATTACACGCGCAGTGCCCCAAATTTGAAATAGGAGGACCAACCAAGCATCTTTTTCCATCTCCCGGTTCCTAAAATCGATGCCATATACACGTCCCCTGATAGGGGACGTAACAGGGAATAAACTGATAGGAATAGTACTACTTAACACACCTTATAATAACGCAGAGAGAGGCAACGCAGAGAGAGGAGTCTGAAGAAGAGGAGTCAGAGGAGGAAGGTGGCTTTAAGGAGGTGGAAGACTAAACACAGCAGGCATCCCAGGGGGCTTGTTGTCACCTTTCGGGGACCCTTGGTGTTGTACGTGGCTGGGTGGAGGAAGAGACCTTCAATGACATCAGTGAGGACAAGGAACGGGACATGGCTAGCTTGGTATCCAACCTTGTGCAAATGGGGAGTTTGCGGTTGTGCAAATGGACTGTTTGCGGTTCGTTAAACGGGGAGTTTGGTCTGTCACTGTGAAGCGGGCGTAACCCTTACACTACCTGATCGATCATACCTGATGTTTTTTTTTTTTAAATCTTTATTTTAGAGGTGCATGTTTGTAATTCTTGCTTTACAATGACAAAGGTGGTATAATAAACAGATGAGAGAGGATTATTTGCATGTCACAAAAATCTGCACACAATTTCAACTTTTTCCTAACAGGTTGCATTACCGTTTCGGTCACTGGTGTCAACAAGCGTGCCCCTACTGTCAGCCTATTTGTGTTTTCCTTAGATCCGTCTGTGTAGACGTGTGTGTTGCGTGATTGCTCTTGTTTGGTGTGGTTTTGTTGCAAGCGGTGTGGCTGTAACATCCTGCTTTAGGTTGGTATGGGTCGCTGTATAGTGTGAGTTATGGAGTTCTCTTGCATGTTAGTGGTTACCCCTAACCAAGGGGGTAGCGGGGGGGGGAGCGGGGTGTTGTGTTTTACGTGGCTTCCGTATGTCCCCGTCACTTCCATGCCGCTCAGACCCAGGTCTGGTATGGGCGGGGCAGAGGATGTGTGTGGTCATGTCCCCTACAGGGTTCGTTGTGGAGCCCGACTTAGCGATTAAAATGTATACCGACATGAAAAAAAATTATAAAAATTATAATAAACCATTAAACCAACAAGTATTGCATTTGGAACAATTGCAAACCGAGAGTTTGTCCTTTCTTTTTAAGTTGTGTCCATTCTGGACGTGGCTGTGTCCCTCTTCGACCAGCTATGGAATTTGGTGTTCCGTCAGGGAGGTGTGTGTACTCCCCGAGGGTCGAGGTGTAAATGAGTTCACTGTGGCGGGGTCCCCCAGCTGAGATGGGCTAGTCGTGCCCGTATTCTTGTGCCCCCCATCGGTACTGCACTCCTGATGCTCTCAGGCGGCTGGTTAGGTTGAACATTGTTTTCCTCCATTGCAGCGTTGCCCTCGTCAGGTCTTGAAAAAACAGCAATTGGGCGTTTTCGAATGGCAGGGGTGTCTTGCCTTTTACTGCCGTCAGTATGGTGACTGTGACGAGACCAACCTGGCCAAATTGCATTGGAGGAGCCTGGTTGCCCGCCTGCTGCCTATGGATTATGGACCGGCAGCTAAAGGGTTAATTTTACTGTGCAGAAGGATTTATTTCTCCCTTTCTGCACAGCCGTTCGGTAGATTCTATCTACCGAACAAACAGCCTGTTTGCAACCTCCCCAGAGCCGTGGGAAGCCGGCCGGCGCTGTTAATTTGCCACCCAGAAGCTGGAGTGTGCTGCCAATTTACCTCCCTGAAGCTGCGGTTAACCGCAGATTAATTGCTTGTTACTGGGTGGCCGCTGTTACACTTAACAGCGGTGGCCGCTGTTACACCTAGCGGCCGCTAGGTGGCGGTGTTCTGGAGCTCCCCGGGCAGCCAGCACTTTTCTGCCCGGCTTTCATGCACCAAAATCGGCCACTTTTACGTGCAGGCACCGCTGAACCTCCAGCCCCTGGTTCTAATTTGTATGGATTTGGTGAATGCAGGGAAATTCGGTAGTTTGTATAGGTGAATGTTTTAACCCAGATAGCCATGCCATGGAGCATATTAGTGTAATTAAAGACTCTGGCTCCATGGCAATTAAACTGTATTTGTGTGGTCTGTGTGCCATTCACCTAATAATGTGCACTCAGACCTGAGCTATCTGGGGATATGTTACATGTCTGTGTTTAATGTATAAAAAGTAACTTTATATATTTTATAGCATATTACTGTATTTGTGTCCCCACATGTGTAATGGAGTTTTGCCTTTGTACTGGGACATAATTGAATTACTTTTCCAAT
Source organism: Pelobates fuscus (assembly GCF_036172605.1). Taxonomy (NCBI): domain Eukaryota; kingdom Metazoa; phylum Chordata; class Amphibia; order Anura; family Pelobatidae; genus Pelobates; species Pelobates fuscus. The sequence continues at coordinate 338,768,799 of NC_086318.1, read as the reverse complement.
TATCTCCAGGGCAGAAGGGAGGAAGCCAGGATGTATTGTGGGGATGTTTTACTTCTGTAAGTCTGTAATGTGATACATGTCTGTCTGTGTTACCTTCCATTTGGTCCCCTAGAGGAGTGTCCACCAGGTGGGAGACCTGCATAAATACAGGGGCAGGTAGCCCTCAATAAACAGACCACTGCTTGACCCACAACACGGAGCCTTGTCTCGTTCTTGGGGGGATTCACTGTATGCTGCTGGAGATTGATTGCTAGGAGTGTAAGCTGATGTCTGCTTTTCCTGTTCGTCTGCTTGCAGCTATTCGTGAGGTTCCAGTTTGGGAGTTTGGAGTGCTACCTTATTCCCTTGTATGCCATTCGGGAGTTTGATGCATTCACCTATATCCAATTCGTGAGGTTTGGTGATTTTACAGTAGCTGTGCCTGTCTGTGAAAAGGGGATTATCGCCTAAATGGATTTTTACCCCTTTTCTGCTAAAACGGTCCGTTACAGTGACTTTATCTTGTGTCGTGGCACAGCATAGGATGACGTCCCGTGCTCCTCTGGCTGGTGAGTTGGGCCCAGCTGGCAGGCGGTATGTGCTCTCTAGCGTGATTTTCCGGGCGGATTGAGGTGGTAGTATTGTATTCAGGAGTCTCCTGATGAAGTGAGGTATTTCAAACTGGGAGATCGTAGCGGGTACCCCCCGGAGTTTGATATGGTTGCGGCGCAGGCGGTCTCCCTGAGAGGATATTTGCACCGCCAGTGCCTGTTGAGTTGTGTGCATATCGAGCAGGGTTTTCTTGAGGTGGGACATTTCGTTGGATACTTGTGCCACGTTCTCCTCTACTACATTTATTCTGGCTGTGTTTTGCCGTACCTCCGCCTTTATGGTGCCTATGTCTGTGGCAATTAGGTCCTGGAGTTCTTGCATCCAGTGTTGAAGGTTTTGTTTCATGGCGAGGGTGTGTTCCCCTGTTTCTTTAAGGGTTTCTTGGAGGGTTGGAAGTGTGGCCCTTCGTGTCCCGTCTGTTTGTGCTACCTGCATTTGGGCTGTTGGTGTAGGCTGCATCTCACATGTTTGTGCTGCCTGTAGTTGGGCCGTTGCTTGAGGCCGCGCCTCAGTTACTGGGGCTGCCTGTGGCTGGGCTGCTAGCGTGGGCCGCATTAGTGCAGAGGAGGTCTCCTCCGCCGCCATCTTGGGTGGTGCCTTACGTTGTAGCAGTTCACCGATGCCGGGTTGTTCTGCCGGTGAGTTCTGCCGACCCTTCTGGGAGCGGCGTGTCATTGTCACTGGGGTGTCCGCTGTTCCGTCCCCCTTCTCTCCCGGTTCGTTGTATCCCCGGTAACTGCCGAGGAATGTCTCCAGGGTGTGGGTAGTTTGCTGGTCGTAGGCCCAAGTTTGTCTTTTTGCTTTCCCGGTCTTCAGGGGCTGGAAAAAAGGCATCAGCCTGTTCCTCTCGTTGCCCTGGGTCGGTTGGAGGGTATGGTGAGGTTGCTCCGTAGTTTGGTTTTGAGTTTTAGTCGGGTAACGGTTGTAACGAGCGGGAGCTGGCAGATCGAGCGTCTAGTCGGGATCAGTCCCAGGCTCCGCCCCCATACCTGATGTTTTAAAGCATGTAATTCCAAACAATTAAGGAATGTTAGGTGATTTGTGCCCTTTATGGATTAAAACCAGACTCTGCATCAACTATGTAATTTTCCATGAGAGTTTTGCCATGGATCCCCCTCCGGCATGCCACAGTCCAGGTGTTAGTCCCCTTGAAACAACTTTTCCATCACTATTGTGGCCAGAAAGAGTCCCTGTGGGTTTTAAATTTCGCCTGCCTATTGAAGTCTATGGTGGTTCGCCCGGTTCGCAAAAGTTCGCGTTCGCCGTTCGCGAACGGAAAATTTTATGTTTGCGACATCACTAGATACCAAATGTGACGGGTAGTGGGGAGTAGCTGGTGCTAGAAAATTATATGCTAAATGTGCATTGAGAGAAATAGAAACCGAAACAGAAATGGACAGAATCATGAAGGAAAAGGTTACTGAGGAATAGAAGAAGAAGCAAGGGTTTCAGCAGAGAGGTTGAGGAGAATTAAAACAGAATAGTGACCTGTGGATTTAGCATTGTGCAAAGCATTGATCGTTTCAATAAGGGTTGTTTCAGTAGAGTGAATAGAGCGCAAACCAGATTGAAGAAGATCATGGAGGGGGTTGGAATTGGGAAAATTATTGGAGCCATTCTAAAAGCTTATAGGTGAAAGAAAGAAGGGATATGGGACAGACATTAAAGGGATAAGCTGGATTTCTAGAAGGCTTCTTTTGCATGGGACAGACAATGTCATATTTAAACAAAGTTAAAACAGAGACAGATTGATAATATGAGTTAGGAATGGAGCAAGACAAAAGGAGAGAGATTGGATGAAGTGAGCATGAGTTGGATCAAGGGGGCAGTCAGAGAGGCAAGAAACCTTCTGTAACAGGAGGAAGGAGTTTATGGCAGAAGAAGAGTCATATTTGAAGTAGAGTTTCAAGGGGATTATGGAGTGTGGGAGAGGTTACTTTTGTCAATTTTTTGAATAAAATAACATGCAAAATCTTTTGCTTTGAGATTGGTGTCAGGAGGGGTGGAGTAAGGAGTTGAAGGTGCTGAAAAGGCATTTTGGATTGTGAGAGTAGTTGCAGATGAGGGATCTGAAGTGCTTTTGTTTGGCAAGGGAGAGTGCAGTGCTGTTAGAATGAAGCATGAACTTGTCTGGTGTGGTTTCTTCCAAAAGTGTTCTGATGTATGGATGCACCTTTGCAGATAATGAGTGTACTGAATGCGCCAGGGTTGAAATAGTGATTGCCTCTTGTTGCAGACCTATATTTCAGCTTCTTCTTCCAGGGCAGAAGACAGGACAGTGGCTTCTTAAGATAACTTGCGAAAGACAGGAGAAAGAGGAGATTGAAATATAAAGGAGAAAAGGTTGAGTGAGTTTAGGCCTCTGGTAGTGTTTAGGTGCTGGGTGAGTTCATATTGAATACTCAAGTTAAGTGATTACTCAGAGGGAAAGAGGAAATTATTGAGAGGGCAAATGTTGGAAAAGATGCGGTCAATGGTATTTCTGGCAATGTGTGTAGGAGAGTTTATTGGAGTCCTTTTAAGTGGAGTCCTTTTAACTAGATCCTTTAGTTGAGTTTTAACAATTTACTTTTCAAATGTGTAAATTTCTGTTCTCGTAAAACTATAAGTTAAAATTACAAGGCTCGCTATACAAAAGATGAGAGCAACCCCTCCCAAGGTCGATCTCACCTGCTCCGGTGAAACTCCCCACTCACCCAAAGGTACTGGGGAACTGTTTACAAATTAGACACCTGTTACTAATCTGTACCGAGTAGCTATAAGCCCTACCATAGCTCTAGTGGCAACATGCCGACTTAGCTCGGTTGCACAATACCACTAAGGCTCCTACTTACCTAGACTTACACTAGCAGTGCTTTACAAGACAACGACACATAACGACTTGGCATACTCCACCCAAAGTTGAGTACTGTCACATTGAATTCAGTGGGACATATACCTATGCCCCATTCCATATGACACAGCATATATACATCCATGATAAATAACCTGACTGAGGCAAATGGCACTACACTATATCTCTACACCAACACAAAGATAAAGCACCGCGCCTACAGCAGCAGTAGCTTAGTATCCAACAGCTATATCTCTACACCAGCTCAGCCCAACCATTTTACGCCATAAAGTGCACATATAACCCTAAACCCTCCTAGGAGATATGGGTCAACAAACATATCACGACATCCCCTTCTAGACCACTAAATTTGCCTCCTAGCTCATAGACAGGCGCATTGTTCCACATAGACGGATGAACATCACTCATTTCATATGTTACATCTCGTTACTACATATCAGTCTGTATTGTTTTATTTAAAAAAATGTGCAAATTGTATCTCCACCATGCTATGTATTTAATGTGACATGATACTTAAATATGTGTTCCTGCTGTTGTGGTATTACACGTATGTCTGTTCTCTGCTTGCACCAAAAATAAAGAATTAAAAAAATATATATTTGATACATGAACCAGTTATTTTCACTGGTTCAATACCATAATATACAGTATATTCTGAGTTGAAGCAAAATCGAGATGAATCCTTCCCATCATCTGTGTGTACCATGCGATCCGTCATCTATACAGAACCCAATGACATCACTACGTTACATTGCAATTAAGGGTAAAATTATTTTTATAACAAATATTTTATTACATTTGGTATTCATTTGGAACAATATATTTATGATGCAATGAGTACAGTGTGTTGATATTTAGCATATCCTAGCAGTGGCGTACTAAGGGGGGGGGGTGGAGGGGGCGGTCCGCCCCTGGTGCCACCAGGTAGGGGGGTGACATGACCCTGGTCTGAGGGCTAATGGGGGATGTGTGAGCTGTGCCCCATGGCAGCTGGGGTGTCGCACAGCTCACACGGAGAGACTAATTGCTGAACTAGCCGCACGGAAAGAAGAAGGGGTGGAGCTACAGTCGTTTGGGGGCGGGGCCAATCTGAGAGCAGGGGCGGGGCTTAACACTGGCCTTACCCGCTGCTGTAACTTCTGCACATGGAGGTGCAGCAAGAAGGAATCCCTGCTTCTCCACCCAATAGGCTCCAGGGAAGGACTTCAGGGAATCCACTCCTCCTCCAGCCGACACTGTCTGTAAGTGTGTGTGTGTGACTGTCTCTCTGTAACTGTGTGTGTGTGTGTGTGTAACGGTCTGCCTGTAACTGTGTGTGTGTGTAACTGTCTGCCTGTAACTGTGTGTGTGTGTGTAACTGTCTGTAACTGTGTGTGTGTGCGTGTGTGTGTAATGGTCTGCCTGTAACTATGTGTGTGTAACTGTCTTCCTGTAACAGTGTGTATGTGTGTAACTGCCTGTAACTGTATGTGTGTAACTGCCTGTAACTGTATGTGTGTAACTGCCTGTAACTGTATGTGTGTGACTGCCTGTGACTGTGTGTACCTGTCTGACTCTGACTGTGTGTGACAGTCTGCCTGTGACTGTGTGATGCTGCCTGTAACTGTGTGTGTGTGGCTGTAACTATGTGTATGACTGTCTGCCTTTGACCATGTGTGTGACATGTATATGTGACTGTCTGCCTGTATCAGTGTGCGTGACTGTGTGTTACTGCTTGTAACTGACTGTGTGTGTGTGTGTAACTCTCTACCTGTAACTGTGTGTATGACTGCCTGTGACTATATGTGTGACTGTCTGCATGTGACTGTGTGCTTGTGACTGTCTGCTTGTAACTGTGTGTGACTGTCTGCCTGTAACGGTGTGTGAGGGGGTGCAGGGAATTTTGAGAAGGGGACAGAGGTTTGAAAAAGTTTACAAATTTGTGTAATACATCTTTAAAAATGTAAAAAATAACACATTTTAAAAATTTAGCAGATGTTTGGTTTTTTTTTGGAGGAGGGGGGTGCCAAACCCAGGACCCACCCCGGGTGCCACATGCTCTAGGTACGCCCCTGTATCCTAGTAAGGACAATGTGAAGCAATGTGTGTATAACTAAATGATACATTGCAAATAAGCAATACAGTAGTTCACAATGAAAGTAATAAAGAAAAATACAAAATAACACTCCAGCATACAAAAACAGGGGGTGGGTAATATTTCAGATGTGAGATACTCAGAGGTTAAGCTTCCATGAATCACAACCACAATACCACTGAGGTTTGGCTCAGTTGTGACTGAGTGCTGTAACCTAATTGGGATGTTTAGATTAGAAACTATCTGATAGGGGCATGGGCCCCCAAGAGTCACTCTGACAGGGGTGGAATCCCACCCTTGTACACTATAGCATGCCTGCTGTAAGGGACCAGGTCTGCCTATTTGCACATAATATAGTAAGTATCACTTTATATGTATGCAGTTCAAGGCCATGCTGGCTTGTCTGATGAAGAGTAGCAGTAGACTCTCTTCTCACGAGCCACGGGTTGCCATTGCAACGCTCCGCTGCTCATAATGCATGCCGGACGTTGCTCGGGAGAGGAGAGAGCCTGGTGCTACTGGAGGGGAGGATGGGCAGGGTGAGCATGGGGGAGTTCTAAACGGCTTGTCGCTTATTGATTCCAGCGGGCACTCCTCCACTGAACCACAAGGGATTAATAAACCCCGGACTACCTAAGATTTATAATTTTAGCTGGACCAGCATGGATCCTAGCCCTCTCCCTGCAAAGAAACAGGAGTGGAGCAAAAAAAACAAAACATTTTTTAAATGTATTTCAGAAATGTAAAATGAATTAGGGATACCCTGTATTTATTTAAAGGGACTCTCCAGTGCCAGGAAAAAAAATCTGTTTTCTTGGCACTGCAGGTCCCCTCTCCCTCCCACCACCAATCCCCGGTTGCTGAAGGTGTGAAAACGCCTTCAGTGACTTACCTGAGACCCCCGCCGATGTCCCTCGGTGGTGGTTTTGGGTCGCCGCCGCTCCTCCCCTTCATCATGTCAGCCGGCGGGGGAGACTGATCCCGCCCGCCGACTGAGGAGACCTAATGCGCATGCGCGGCAATGCCACGCACGCGCATTAGAGCTCTCCATAGGAAAGCATTCCCTATGGGGAATTGAGGGACGCTGGAGGTCCTCACACAGCGTGAGGACGTCCCGCGACGCTCTAGCACAGAAAACCTGTGCTATGAATCAGGAAGTGCCCTCTAGTGGCTGTCTAGTAGACAGCCACTAGAGGAAGAGTTAACCCTGCAATGTAATTATGTTAAGGGTAGTGGGAGTTGGCACCCAGACCACTCCAATGGGCAGAAGTGGTCTGGGTGCCTGGAGTGACCCTTTAAACATCTCCTTTTAAATCTGTGATATAAGATGACTTGTACTCTCGTTCATAGTAGTAACTTAGAGCACATTCTTCTATCAGACTGTATTTTAGTGATTTAATTTAAGTTATAAGAATGTATAGCTCTTTTCTTTATTCTGCAGTTGCTCAACATTCCACTATATGAATGCTGGCTAATATTGAAGAAAATGTATTATACGTGCTATGGATGGTGGCTAATACTGAAATGAATGACTTAGAATGCTCAGATAGATGTCAGAGATTGGAAATTTATTTGAGAATGTCAGGTTATGGTTATTAAAATGTGCTCACTATATGAGAAAATGAGAATCTTGTATTCGCTATGAGTAAGAATACAACTATGAATTTCACTGTTTAGCAAATAACTATTGTATACAGATTGCTAATAAAATAATCTCTAAGCATTTTCTGACTTGCACATTCAAAGAAGTCTTTAAATACTGAACACGTATAATAAAATCAGGAAGTGTCTTTCAGCTAAAACATGGGTGTGATTGTGTGTGTGTGTGTGTATGTCTTGAGTGTGTGTATATATATATATATATATATATATATATATATATATATGTGGGAAGAAAGAAAGTACGCCCTCTTTGAATTCTATTGTTTCAAATATTTGAACATAATAACATTCATCTGTTTCTCAGCAAGTCTTAAAATTAGGTAAAACAACCTCAAAGATTTTTGTTAAATAAAGCATGACACGGTGTAAAATGTCATGTGTTGTTTTTCTTCTGAAGATATTTACCTAATTTTGAGACCTGCTAAAGAACAGATGATTGTTATTATGTCCTGATATGTAAATCCATAGACTTCAATGAGGGTGTAATATATATATATATATATATATATATATATATTTGTAGTCGTGGCAATCTAGCCGTGATGATATTGTAACATAGCATATTATAACCAATAGACATATTCAAATGACAACAGTCGGTTGTGGTGTGCCAGAACCGACAGAGCAGTAGGCCTGTAATAAAAGTGGGCAAAAAGAAAAATACCATACAAAATTAATCATATAACAACCATCGTTTATTCGGACAAGTCATGAAAAGCTTGTATTAACTCCTTAACTGGATTTGGAATGTAAAGAGTATAGGCGGAGACTTTCCAGAGTCCCATAGCCCCGATGATATGAGCTGGAATGTGGTTAGGGGAAGTTGAGGATGCTGCCCCTATGCGAAAGGAGTGTCCTGAGGAAAGGTTTGCATTTAGGCCGAGCTTAGTTAACAGTAAGTGAACATGAAGCATGATTTAAGATGCTGTAAGGATGGAGCCGTGAAGTTCTGATAATAGTTGGAGTGGTTGTATCGGGAAAGTGGTGCTATAAGTATCCAGAACTTTGCAGGGCACCATTGTTTAGAGTAGATAATAGGGGTATTGTGACGGTATGTGCCATAGAGATAGGTATAGACTGATGTGTCTGGGTATCAGTTGTTCCCAGGTATTCAGTGGTAGTCATATTCCTAGCGGTAAATTCATTGGGACGTAAGAACCCATGCATGCTAGATGTATGGCGGTTTATTATCGTATGGTCATGTGCTCAAAAGGAACTGAATCTAATAAGTCGGATAGTGAATGAAATATGCCATGTGGATGGGTAGCCTTTGAGATGGTACATGTGTCTTGAATTTTGAATTCCTTTTAGTAGGTCTTTATCAGTTAAGATGAAAGCAATCCTGTATCGTAGGAGCATGCGGTGTTGGATATCCGTAAGGTACCGTTTAATTGTGTTAAATGATAATTTAAGTTAAGGTGGCAGAAAGAAGTGAGCCCCCAGAATAGATACCATGGCAAACATGTCAAGAACTGGAAACCCCACAATAGACATAGTGAAAATTGTGAACACCCTATTGCATAATTTCCTAGTGTCGACTGAAAGTGCAAGGTGAGAACGTGACGTGTAAGGTTCAACCAGACATTCAATCCATGAGCAAATCTCGATATGGCGGGGCAGGTTAGCCCGCCTGGAAGTGGTGGGTAGTGTCAGTAAGAAAGCCTGAAAACGAAACCCATGCCAGTGGTCAGCTGAAATGTTTGAGAAACCCAGCACGTGAATACATGGAATAAGATGCTCAAGGGGCTACCCATGTGAGTTCCTCAACAGACACCGGATGACCAGAGATGAAGATCGGCCTATATGCTGCTAGGTTTATCTGAATAACATCTGACCGAGTGACCGGACATCTGTACATATTAAGCCATAACCAACACAAAGTATCAGCCAAGTAGCACAGATGTCTGGGGCTGCTCATGCGCTAAAAGTGAGTCATGAGAAATAATAAAGCCCTTGCCGCTTAAATGCAGTGCAGATGCTATAGTGAAGGGTGCATTTTAGATCCATGCACCTGTACCAGTCACCAGGATGAGCCAAATGGCATTGGTGACAGCGGCATATTGTAAGGAAAGTTCGTCTGAGGGTGTGAGGGATTGAAGGCTGGGAATAGTGGATAAGTCAATGATTCCTCAGGGTTTAAGTGCAGTGTTCCCCGTGACACCCCTAAGAGCTTGGTTCTCCCCAATGTGAAAAGGAGGGGAACCAAAACCCCCCACAAGCCCTTGATCTAGTTCTGTCCATATAACTGTACACCCCAACTATAGGTCTGTTAAAGCGGTTGTAAATTATTGCAGTCTAGTGTCCCATTTGTCATAAATGTACTAAACCCCGTGGAACCCTTCAGAGAGCCCTTTACTGATAATGGGATGGTATTGTAAAAGTGTAACCAATAACGTGACGTTGATGCAAGTGTGGTGAAGTTTTAGGAAAACTTTATTCGGACACATGGATTTTGCATGAGCCCGAGAATAAAGAGAAGAAAACGTGTAACAACCTACCTGAACAAGAACCACCAGTCCATCCGGGACTTGATACATAACGGAAAAATACATATGTAACTTAATTATTATAAGTGAGACAAAGGGACCGGGTACTGGCAGGCTAGCTAGAAGCCAAGCGGCAAAGAATTAAGCTAACTTAACGTGACAGATGAGTCCCTACTAATTGCCATGCGGCGTGAGAGGCGCTAACTATGCGTTGGCCCAAGGGGATATTTGAGGCCACCGAACATCGTGACGGGGTGTTGGCCTCTCGGTGGGAACTAAAGCATAAGATTGAATGGGAGTGACATGGGAGACCCTTCCTATGCGACAATGCGAGGCGGCTACCTATGATTTGGGCCGAGGGACGTATACCTCCAAGTATGAGGATGGGTGTTGGCCTCGCGGGACCACTAACGTATGGATTAAGACCGGAAAAACAAAACCTAGTTGGACAACCTAAATCTCAAAAGCCGGTACCACCCTAAAATAGAAAAGTACAGGGTTGTGAAAATGTGCTTGATAAAGTTTGAGTCAGGACGAGATTATATGCAGAAAAATAGGAGCGAGAGGGTGGCAGTAGATACGTGCTGCAACCTAGTAAAATGAAAAAGGGAGTATCCGTGCATACCGGAACCTATAGATGAGCAATGAAAATATGACGGAGGTAGGGGACGGAATTGCAGTGCTTGCAAAGCAACCGTCCTGTTTGACCAAGGCACCTAAAGAAAGCGAGATGTAAATGTCCATGAAAGTAAACTTTCAATGAGTACAACCTAAAACCATATTATCAACCAAATAAGGCCAAGTATTTGAGCAATGATGTCCCAAAACTCAAGCTTAGTATCCAGCAATGAGTTAGTGGGAACCTCATGACAAATGTCAGCTAACAGATAAATAAATTAACCAGCTGAATACCATATATTTAGAATAGCCATGCATAAATTCCTTCACTTGGAATCTGTGATAACCTACAAACCAACAGTGGCATATGACTTAAAACCAGGGACATGGCATTACATAATCAGGCCACCAGGTGGCGATATGACTAAACAACCTGAAATAGTTTAAACGAATGGCTGGAATATTGCCGAACCGAACTTCAGACAGAAATACCAGTTTAAACATAATCACATTATATTATATTACATAATCAGGCCACCAGGTGGCGATATGACTGAAACAACCTGAAATCGTTTAAACGAATGGCTGGAATTAGCCGAACCTTACTACAGACAGCAATACTAGTTGAAACATAATCACATTATTAGACATGACATTACACAAACAGGCAACCAGGTGGCGATATGACTCAAACAACCCAAAATCGTATAGACAAATGCAGAAATGTATCCGAACTAAGGGGAAATGAAAGTGAAGCTATTAATAGTGCTCTAGAAAACCGAACAGAAATCGCCGAACATGGCCTGAACAGCGTGACTTTATATGCACAGCGGGTGTGAGAACTTGCCGAACGCACCCGTACAATGTGACAAGCCGACATGTTACCAGGTAACCAAACGTACACGTGAATCTGACCTGTATGGGGGGGGAGGAGCTTATGTGCGAGGGGTCTGTGCTCGCAGATGCGTGGCAATAGAAGGGGTCAGACCGAGCTACTGACCCAACGGCGTGCTAAGAGGCACCCGTCAGGGAAATATACTTTACAGATTGGTCTTGTGGACCCCACCAGCACCCGGCAGCAGGACCTCTCGAATAGGATCTTCTCCTGAATAAACGCGGAAGCGAGGCCTCACGGGCAGAACTGGAGCCAGGACCATCATGGAAGGCCGGTAAGAAAACCAAGATGGTGGTCCGACCGGAAGTGACTCGCCAAACTATCCACAGTAAAGTGGGAGAGAGTTGGCAGCCCTTTTAAGGGAATTCAAGCCCCTCCCACAACTACAGGCCAAGGCCTTACATATACATATATGTTATATATATGATATATATATATATATATATATATATATATATATAAATATATATAAAAGTTTAGTATATAATTGGGTGTCCTTAAATATGGCAATCCCACATTGGGTAGCAAATACGGGAGTTATCTACTAAAGAACTGAAAGATCAAGGTTATGAAAATGTATTTTCTTAATTTGATGTCTCAGCTGTTTAGTAGATAATCTCTAAATTGGTATGTTATGCAGGATTGCCATTTATAATAATGCCAGCATAAGGTTAGCAAGTAGGTGCTTTATTACAAAATTCTGGGTGGCTAATGTGATTTCTGTGCACATTTTTTGTCTGACGCCAGCATGCATAGCATAAATAGTTGCTAAACTCACCATCGGCTATGTTTTTAGAATTCTTTATATAAGTAAAATAAGTGAAATTGTATATGCCCAAAAAAATGTTTTGCACCATAATTTATTTTTATTTATGATTTCACCTGTGCCATAACTAGAACAATCAGAAGTATTAATTTCACAAGCTGAGAAAGAACCATCAAAACTGCTAACCAAAAATTCACAAAATGTAGAGATTGTTTACTGACTACATTTTCATAGGAGAACACTATTTGGGCAAAGTGATCAGGTGAAAACACCTACCTGTACAAGGTATTGTGAACACAAGTTCAAAAGTTCGAGCAATTGCAGATGACTTCCAGCTGCCAACACATCCTGGATTGCTCCTGGTTCCAAGAGAATCTACAGACACAGAGAATGTTCTGTTGTCAGATGCATTACAGGATTCAAAACCAAGCCTTCGAGTATAAGACTTGTGTTATACAATCAAAACTCTATGTAAAGGCAAAAAAGGGCTTTTAAATAACTGTCATGTTTGAATCTAATTTATGTATAATATTTAGACATAACACTGTAAAATCCTAGCCGGTGACTGCAAGGACAAAAAAAAAATATGTGATCAACTATAGTACAAAGAAGGGGTAAATCTTCTTTACCAGAGACAAACTTAATTTAGTCTATTTCTATATTTCTAAATCAGTAGTAACCAGTGAAAGAATGGGCATTGGTTCTGATTAACACGTTAATAAAGATAATACGATAATCTGACTTCTTCCACTACAAATTCATGTTGCGTTCATACACCACAGTCCTTGCCCTTGCCAAACAGTCATATTTTTCCTCCCTCATTAGCTCATTAGCTCATGCTCCCGCATTCCCAGGTGTCTTTTTAATTAATACCTTTACCCTCCCTTCTTTGCCCTGCTGTGGCCACCCCCCAAACTAACCTTACAGCCGATAGCTTTGCATGCTACTTTACCGACAAGATTGAACAGCTAACAGGTAAGAATTCTCACCACCTCGCCCCTCTCTTTCTCAACCACATCTCGGTCATGCCTTTCCTACCCTTCAGACTTTCTCCTAGGCTACTGAAAAAAAAGTGGCTGCGCATTTCCTTTCCTACTTGCCCGCTTGATCCTATCCCGTCTCACCTTATCAGATCTCTCTCCTCTTGTCTTGTGCCTTCCTTAGCACACATCTTCAACTGCTCTCTCTCTCTCTTCCTTAACACACATCTTCAACTGCTCTCTCTCTCTTCCTTAACATACATCTTCAACTGTTCTCTCTATACTGCCTCTCTTGGCAAACGTATTACCTCTTTTGGATTCCAATACCACCTTTACGCTGATGACACTCAGATATACCTCTCCTCCCGGACCTCTCCCCTGCTGCCCTGCGACGTGTCACTGCTTGCTTTTCTTCCATCTCTGATTGGATGTCCTCCCACTTTTTGAAACTCAATCTCTCTAAAACTGAGCTCCTTGTCTTTCCTCCTCCTAATATTGATCCCCCCTTTCGCTCTCCCTTTAAGTGAGAGGTACCCCCATCAGTCCATCCTTGCAAGTGCGCTGGCGTTATGCTTGATTCTGGCCTCACATTTGAGCCTCACATCCAGTCTGTTACCAAATCCTGTAGATTCCACCTTAAAAACATAGCTCGCATCCACCCCTTTTTTTACACAAGACGCTACTAAAAAGCTTGTCCATGCTCTAGTAATCTCTTGCAATGAGTATTGTAACTCTCTCCTAATAGGTCTTCCCACAAGTCATATTGCCCCGCTACAGTCTGTAATAAATGCTGCAGCTAGACTGATTTTCCTCTCACACCTCTCCCCTCTGTCAGTCCCTACATTGACTTCCTGTACCCTATAGGAGTCAATTCAAGGTACTAATCCACATCTATAAAGCACTGACCAATTCTAGCCCCTCCTATATTTCTTCACTGATCCGCAAGTATGCCCCTTCTCGTTCTCTCCGCTCTGCCCATGACCTTCTCCTGTCTGTTGCTCGCACCCGTACAGCCAACTCACGCTTGCAGGACTTCTCGCGGGTGGCTTCTTTTCCTTTGGAATAGCCTGCCTACGACCATCAAGTTCTCCCCTAGTCTTCAATCATGTAAAAAGTGCATCAAAATCCATATCTTTAGGAAAGCTTATGGCCTCCCAGAGTAACCTCTACCTCACATACCTGTCCCTTGCTACCTCCCAAAGGGCAGCACTCTCTCCTCCAGCTCTGCTTCACTCCACCTTGTTTGATTGCTATCTTCTGTCCTGTTGTGTTTTACACCCCACCTCCTTTAGACTGTAAGCTCGTTTGAGCAGGGCCCTCTTCAACCTATTGTTCCTGTAAGTTTTTGTAATTGTCTCATTTATTGTTAAATCTCCCCCTTTGATAATATTATTAAGCGCTACGGAATATGCTGGCGCTATATAAATACCAGTAATAATAATAATAATAATAAAAAAAAAACCAAGAAAAGTTATATTGTTTACACAGAACACAAAGCATTTTTTTTAAACTCATTTCCACATTTTTTATTAACAGTACTGTACAAGGGACTTCACCTACAGCAAAGACAATTTCACTATAGCAACAGTTAGGTTTTTTTACATAACAAACAAGGACATTTACTGAGGACATTTACTGATTGCAAATATTTTGTTATCAGTATCAGTTACTCTTGTTGATATTGTTTTTGTCTATTTTAACAAAACAGGATATTTGTGGTGTGTACATAATACATAACGAAAATGCTTTGCTTTTCACATGTTAAGTAAAAAAAACCTCAATAAACATTTGAATAAATAAATTTAAAAAAATACATAACACATATTTCTAATTTTTCTTTTCCTGAAATACTGTAATTATACTAACTATCTTAATATGTTTTTTTCACCTTTGTTAAAGGTTGAACTTGATGCACTTGATACTTTGTTAGCCAAAATAATTAGTTTGTGAAAAATAATATTTCAGTTCAATATATGAGTGTGTAGGTATACTGACAAGCCACTAGATGTCTCTATATGTCCACATAATAGCAGTTCAAGATCTTGTCTGCACAAATCTGGCACACTTTGTTTTTTGTTTTTTCATCAAAGCATTTAACTGAAAAATATTGTATGTGTGCATTCTCCTGGTTGGTTGAATATAGAGATACAACTGTAGAATATAAAGTGTATTCTCCACAACACAAGGAATCAAACATACAAGGTATAAATGCATAAAGGAAAAAAATACAAAGCCTTCCTCACAAAGGGCTCCAATTATAAATGACAATCAGTAAAGACCTGTTCCATGCAACTCTGTCCTGAATAGGCTTGCAGAATACACGTCCAGGACTAATGCACACTACGTCCATATCTTGTTGTGGAGGACTTGTGTGGCACAATGTAGCACTTTTTACTTTATGCAATTTTTACGTTAGACTCCAGGTGTTATGGGAATTGCCACTTGTGAGTTTATATCCATATATTGCTGGTTGTATATTTACATACTGCCTTTTGAGATTTTTAACAAAATAGTTTTTTTTTCCAAATGTTGCTACATTTTAGAAATAAGTGTTGCTTTTTCACAATTTTATTGTGCGTCTAATTGTACAGGGTCTATGTTTAGTTTTCTCTGCTCACTTTTTAGAAGGAGAAAAACTCTGCTTCTGTTTGACCCAAGCTGCATGCACATTTTGAATGTATTTATTCAATCTGTTTCAGTGCTCAGTTATATCGGTATTGGTTTATGTGATTAGAACTAACCATGGCTCATGCCCCTTCTTGTAAGCACTTGCCATACTAGCAGGTCTACATTAATGGAGGCCTTGCAGTAAGGCCATTAAAGTTGATTTAGCTTTTTCACTAATGTCTGAGCACAAGAGAAATATATTCCTGGTTGGGGGAAGAGATAATGAGGGATGTATTATAAGCCATCTGCACATTCCTTTCCATTAACCATTTTTCCACCGGTGCTGCCAAGATTTGGAAACTTCATAAACCAAACACCAACACAGGACCATTGATTGTCACACTATCTGTGTCACACAGTCATAATTCTCTATAACCTAGATATCCCTTGCATTGTTGTCAGGTTTCAAGGGAGTTGCTTTTTAGCAGTGTGAATTTCCATCAAACTTGTTGGTAATGGAAAATTCAGGTAGCAAAAGCAAATTTGAGCCACAATAAAACACAATTCATCTTCATCAATGAAGGGCTCAACGCAGAATGAGCTCTGATAGCTGGGTTTAGAATTTTTTTGCATTTTGTTGTTTGCATCTTGGCTTTTTTTCTATTTTAATTAAAGGAACACTATAGGCACCCAGACCACTTCAGCTCAATGAAGTGGTCTGGGTGCCAGGTCCATCTAGGGTTAACCCTTTTTGCAGTAAACATGGCAGTTTCAGAGAAACTGCTATGTTTACATATGGATTAATCCAGCCTCTAGTGGTTGTCTCAGTGACAGCCGCTAGAGGCGCTTCCGCGCTTCTCATTGTGATTTTCACAGTGAGAAGACGCCAGCGTCCATAGGAAAGCATAGAGAATGCATTCCTATAGACTAGCTGAATGCCGCGCATGTGCATTCTGCCGATGACGACCGAAGGAGGAGGTGCGTCCTCAGCGCCGAGGGAGCTGGAGAAAGGTGAGTGTTTAACCCTCTTCCTCCCCCTTCAGCCTGGCGGGAGTGGGGCCCCTGAGGGTAGGGGCACCCTCAGGGCACTATAGTGCCAGGAAAACGAGTTTGTTTTCCTGGCACTATAGTGGTCCTTTAATGGCGTTGGTTATTATGGATTATTATTTTTATTTTTTTAAATGCGTTATTTATTGAGAGTGTCAGGCAAATAAAAATGCAAGACGTACATTGGATATCAGCAAGTAATCTATTATACAATTGAGATAAGTAATGGTGAATAGCAGAGTATGTAAACTGACATTCTCTTTTCTGTTGCAACATAACAAAACTAAACATAATCATGTCTGCCAGTACGAGATATTTGACATTTGTTATAGTGGATTTTAATTTGGACTGTTTTGTTAATATTATGGCTGTCCACAATCAGACAAAATTCGGTCCATTCGCCGGTGCCCTAGTCTACATGGCAGGAGGCAGGACGTCTGGGAACGGGAAATGAAGCATCGCAAGATCACAGAGAAAAGGTGAGTATTGTGGGAAAACTTTCTTTGACACAGGAAATGGATGCGGACTTAAGCTTCTCCTTTGGTCAAAGAAATTCAAGCGTAGGAAAAATACATAAGACAAAGTAGTTACTAACTTGACTTATATTTAAAAAAAAACTAGAACAGAAAGGAAGAAAAGAACAGATTCTGAGAAAGGAAGAGAGGAGTAAACTATAGGGAAAAGTTTAGTTCGGTATGACAGTGCCGCTTAACGCTATCAGTATATATAATGCTATACCTGTCCAGTATAGGCAAAGTCCAGTGCTTGCTTTAGACCAATGCTGGTGACACCATGTAAGTTCACTTCATCAGCTTCACTCTCTACCATGCACAGGCTAAACATTGCCTAGAGAAAGAGGGAAAAAAAATATTCAGGAAGAATAACTGTCATGCAAGTAAATCTACGGAGGATTGTATTGTTATATCAGCATTAATTTACTGTAAGCAAATTATAACATCTAATCAGAATGTATTCACTTACAAAACAAATTAAGAATATCTAACACATGAGTAAATATTCATTTAAACTTAATTTAAAATATTTTGATATATGATTGAGTATAATAATGTATGCTTGATTTAATGGTCACAGCCCTTTGGTTTATAAAATATTTGGGTTTTATACCCCCTGTCTTCGTTGGAAAAGTATTAGCAAAAGTTGCTGACTTTCCCATACCTGCTGTTTGGAACATACTAAGGAAGCTTAGCACTTCGTAAAGAAAATGATTAGTAGTGAATGCTATGAATATATAAAAAACTAAAATTACATGACCATTGCAAAGTACTAAATATTTAATTTTTTTAATGATAGCTCCCCTTTAATGCACATTTTGAATAACAATAGAAGTTACACAATATACAAATTAGTAATAAAGAAGGAAAATAAAAAAAACAAAACAAGAATTGCTAGCAAATGTATGTATAATATGTTTAAAAATAAGGTCCCTTCTCTATTTGCCATGCAATTCTTAGCATAGAAAACCATGTTGATGGTAAGTGATTGACAAAGGAGGACAGGAGAACTCTTCTACAGGTGGTTCTCCTGCTCCCTATGACAGCAACAAGAGTACATAGCAGGGTGGAGCCAAAGATCTGTAACTTCTGGAAGCAACATATGTTTTTCTCTCCTGTGTGTGTGGTTTAATTAACTACACCACTTTATAAACGTTCTCTTTATATTTTCTGTCCCTTTCCCACTGCTAAATGAATATTATAGGAAATGTAATCCATATACATTAAACCTTTGAAATATAAACACTTTTTTTCTAACATTAGAGTTTCTTCTTGGCATTTTAGGGCCACTCTTTAAAAGTAATATAATTAAGATTTACTTATTTTTCATTCCCTGTCTCTCTGGTCTTGCAAGAGCTGCCTATCGGCCCCCTTACGATCGTCAGTGATGATAATCTCAATTAAATTACATTTTCTCTATAGAGAAGCATCGAGTGGTCCTAACGTTCTTGCGCAGTGTGCCAAAAACAGTTGGCACACTGCGCAAATCAGCATCTCTTCATAGAGATGCATCGCACCAATACATTTCTATGGGGAGTGTTGAGTGTCTTCATATATACAACACTCTGAAGTGTATACAAGAAGTTACGTCAATTTATTGAAACTGTTTGATAAAAAAAAAAAAAATTGTCTTTTAAGGGAAAAGGCTTATAGTGTTTGACACATTCACTGACTCTCAGTGGTACACAGACTCAATGACACCCACACACATTGATCCATGCACACCTATACAAGAAGACTCACTGATCTAGTAGACTGACAAATAGACTCAACGACCCATACACTCACACATACTCCCTGTCCCATAGCAACTCACAATCAGTGGCAAATAAAGCACTCACTGGCACATTTACACACATACTGACACAAACATACACACACTAGCACACACTCGGTGTCCTTAACAAACATTCACTGATACACACATAAAAGCTCAATGATGCATAATCACTGACAAACACACTCACCGACACACATGACAGACACACTCTCACTGACATATACTGACACATACACTCACTGACATACATACATTTACATTGCACACTCCCAAGGTCTTCCATACCATCAGCTGCCTGGTGTTCCTACTGGCTCTCATTGGGTCTGGTTATGCTGCCTGTCTATAGTATCTATAAGATACTCTACATTTTGTGCTATTGTCTCAGACGCTGGGTATGATGTCATGCAACCCACCAGCCAGTCGCATTTTATAGAGCACAAAGGAAGGCATTGATTGGCTGCCACAGCATTTTGTACCTTACCATACTTAGTCCCCAGACAGGGGCCAGATTTTTTCTTTTTTGATTGAAGCTTTACTATGGTTTGCACCAGGCTTGTACAACCCACAAGAAAAAATCTCGTGGTTTCCCTTGGGCTAGTCCCATCATGGTCCCTTATCAAAAGATTTCACTACCGTCTGTTGGGCACCCGACCCATTACTCAACAGGCATTGGGCGCTTTAAATCCCTCACACAATGGATGGCTTGTCTCTGGAATACACCACAGTTATTGAGATGTTCTTCTGGCAAGCACGTTTTGCCCTTGCTTAAGAAATGTAAGAACAGATTGACAATTATTTTTATGCTGACAATGAAGCCAGTGTGTCAGTGTCATTAGGATAGTGCTCCCTGCTTGTTGAAGCATTCCAGCAGTGTCAGGAGGCGGAAAGGAGGAAGGAATGTAGATGTAATGAAAGGTGGGTGTGAGTATACATCCATGAAATATAAATTATGGCAATGTGATCATTGTTTAAAGTGAGAAATAATTTATCTTAATAATAAAGTATATGTTCAGTAAATAAGGAGATATTAGAGCTCAAGGGGGCACTGTAGGCACTATGACTGGTTCAACAAAATAAAGTTGTGTGGTATCTGGATCCCATGAGTGCTGGGTCCCTCAACACCATTAAATGGGTTATTCACCATTTAGTAGAGATTATCAGTCTTTGGAAGCCTACAAGTTTTGAGTAAACTGTGTCATAATGATGCAGAACCCAGCACATTTGGACTCCAAGCACCATAAATACTTCAAACTGTTGAAGTGGTTATAGTGCCTACAGTGTTCCTTTTTTTGTCCTGTATGCTTTTTTTTATGGAGTTTTCAACAAGCAATCACAAAAAAACTAACACCGATGTATACATACAGTTGTCAATGAAATGTGTGGAATAGGATACAAGTGTGTGGTCAGCAGGAACAATAATAGTAATCACCAGCCAGTGTGCAAGACATTACAAAAAGCAAACAGAGGTCAAATTATTTGAAAATAGGAAGGAAAATGCAGGTTGTGGGGTTTGATGTAGAAGATGGGAGATACTATGGTGTCATTCACTAGATAAGATGTTGCAATTTCAAACTTTTTCAAACTTAGATATGGTGATGATAAGTCAATGCTGCAAGGCCATGCTCAAAAGCTTTAATGATGAGTAGTCGATCTGTGACTGCTGCCAAAGTGGGAGTTTGGCACGAGGCACGATCTCCATAATTATGGAGGTCCTAGCTGCTGTCAAGATGTCAAAAATTTTTGAATTGAGTTGATTTAGGAGAAATATCTAAAAGAATTGATTATGGAGAGAGAGGCAATTAAATTACTGAGGATATTGCTGCATAATGGAAAACCACCTGCCAGAAGGAATGGATTGAAGGGCCTTGCTAGAGAATGTGTAGAGGGTCTCCGGGAGCTAAGTTGCATCTCCAACAGGAGGCTGAAGAGCCCTTGTAAATAATAACTAGCATTTAAGGTACTAATTCCCAGCATAGTTGTAGTTTCTTACTTGTTTCCTAGTGATTTGTACATTAGAGGCTAAGCATGGCAGCACTGCAGGCCACAGCCTGGTTTTCAAAGGGACATCCTGCCTCAGATCATGTTTCCATTTCTTTAAATAGGAAAGAAAGCTTGTCAAAAGCTGGTGATGATACCATTTGCTGGTAGCAGGTGGAAAGTAGCTTAAGTTGGCATTTACCATTTAACAAGTATCGTTCAAAAATGGTAATGTTGGAAGAAGGTAATGAAACTTTATGGATTAATCATAGATGTTTGATGTGCAAATAAATAAATAATTCCTTAGGAGATATGCCATAGACTTCTTTGACTTCAGACTTCTTTTTGCAATGTAGGGGAACTGCTATGGGGACCAGGTTCGCGCCCAGCTATGCCAATTTGTTTATGGCATATTGGGAAAAAGAATTTGTTTATTCCCAACATAGCTGGAGCGCGAACCTGGCCCTATACAAACGCTACATTGACGATATTTTTATTATTTGGAGAGGAGACTCTAATTCCTTTCTAGAGTTTTTAATTTCTTGAATTCTAATCAGTGGAATGTCCTTTTGACTCAAGAGTTTAGCCAACAGAGCATTCATTTCCTCGATTTGGAAATCTCCATCAAAAACTCTAATACTCTAACTCTAACTCTAATATTGTTACTCAGACTTACTTTAAGCCAGTGGATGTAAATGGTTATATTCATAAAGAGAGTTGCCATTTTCATCCCTGGCTTAATAATGTACCTAGAGGGCAGTTTCTCCGTATGAGACGAAACTGCACCGAATTGGAGACTTTTGATTCCCAAGCGGAATTTCTTAAGGGTCAATTTGTTAATCGAGGTTATTGTACTGAAGATTTGGATCGAGAAGTTCAAAGGGTCAGGTCAATGGATAGAGATCCCCTATTGGAATACCAACAGAAAAATCCTACAGAAAACAAGGATAAAATATCTTTCATTTTTAATTATAATCAGGAACACAAAGCATTAAAAAGAGTCCTAACAAAAAACTGGCACATCCTCCAGCAAGATGGAGAAATCCTACCCTATTTGGAAGAAAGACCAAAATTAATCTTTAGGGGAGTGAAAAATCTAAAGCAAAAATTAACTTCTAGCTATTTAGATGTGCCCAAACAGAAAGACAATTTTCTGAGTAATTTTAAAACACTAAAGAAGGGATTCTACTATTGTGGAGCGTGTATGGGCTGTAAAAATCTTAAAAACAAACCCAAACAGGTAGAAGAATTCAAGTCGAAAATGGGTACTAAGAATTTTAAAATTAAGTCGTTCATCACTTGTCACACCAATAATGTGGTGTATGTGCTCACGTGTCCTTGTGGGCTGCAGTATGTAGGGAGGACATCTAGGAGTCTCAAGACAAGGATACGTGAGCACATATACAATATAAAGAGAGGTTTCCTGAAACACAACGTGTCTTCCCATTTTCTTGATGTACATGGAGGAGACCCTACTGGGCTCACTTTTTATGCCATCCAAAAAATTAATTGCCATTGGAGAGGAGGCCATGTTGAGTCCGCCCTTAATCGTAGCGAAATTAGATGGATTTTCAATTTAGAGACCCTATCTCCGGGTGGGCTCAACTTGGATTTCGAAATGGCAGCTCTAATTTAGTTCCATCACACCAATGGTACTTAAAAACAACATTTTTCCCAAAATCAATGGTATTTATGCAATTCCGAATATATAAAGAATGTTTTAAACAATTCTTTATTTTTAACTTCTCTTTATGATGGGTCTCTTTAAATATGTATATTAGGAGATGATTAGTAACACTTTGATATTTATTTTATTTAATAGTTTACTTTCTTTAAACATGTCTGTCAAGTGGACTTTATGCCAGATTCTAAAATGGCAGTTTTTCTGTAAAGAGGACTTTTGCCCATACAACAATGCAAAACGAAGAAATTCCCGATCACATGACACGCCGAGTCAAATCACGCTGACGTCATGACGTCAGAAAAAACGGAAGATACCCGACCGCCATCTTGGAATCCCGGATGAAAGAACAGCCGAAAAATTCGAGGAGATTTGGGGGCCTTCCAAGTACATGTACATTGTTGATATGAATGTCCATGCGGTACATGATGTATAATTAGGTTTATAACGATATATTTAAGTGTTTTGTAGGAGATTGTGTGAGCTTTTTAAAATTTGACCTTCCCAATATGGCGGAGGCTAATCGGAAGGACCTTATATGGTCCTCCAATTAACATATGTTTGTAATTGTTTAATTAACATTTATGTATAAATTAGAATCAAATGCAGTATATGGATTATGCACCTGAGGAAGACCTGTTACGGTCGAAACGCGTTGTGCCTTTGTTTATATTACTTTTTATCAAGTAAAACTTTTCTATTTTAATTTATTCCGCTGTGGTGTTTTATGGTGTGGAAAAGTGCCCTATTACCAGGAACCGGTGGAGATAGCTTGAATAAGCTTATTATTCACATGCTTTTACAGCTAGAGCCTGCTTCCCAAGGCTCTGCAGATCGTGAGTGACCCACTACCTCCGATTTTATTTGCCTTTAAGTGTTACAGTATTATGCTATGTATTTCTTTTTAATCTTAGGTTGAAATCAAGATTCACCTAATATAAGTATAAATCTGTTTATTATGTATTTTTGTTTTGGTGATTATATAGCACTTGGGAGATTATATAGCACTTGGGAGTTGTTGCATCTTTCATTAGTAGCGCCAATCCACCCACCTATTTTTTTTGGTTCTCCAGGAAATAATAGTTTTGTTTTTTCTTTGAGAGTACTGAATTTTAGAAGATCTGTTTTATAAAACAGATAATAAACAAATATACGATGACTCTTTGGTCAGTTCATTAAAGGGCTACTCCAACCACCATGATGGAGTCGGTGATACGAAGTGTTCGTGGTAGGATTGCAGTATTTCAGCTTGCAACAATGCACATACTGAGTTATCTTCACTTGTATGCTGTGAGTAAGTTGCACCCGCACACATGACATTGGTAGTACAGAACTCTTCCATTTAAGATACATTATAGTCCAAAGCTTATTTAGCATGAAATAAGAATTAGGAGGTGGCGGAGCCTAACCATTGAAGCGAGCGGTCGCATGAGCCTGTAGCTCCGGGCATAAAACAGGAAAACCAATGACTAAACTATACCCATCGACCCCCAAAAACTGTGGGCACCCCCCCAAGCCAAATGTGGTGCAAAAGTAAAAAAACAGCGTTGGACAAACCTACCCCAGGGCTGATGATCGGTGACAAGCTGGCCCAACATGGCGGGTCTCCGCGGCGGCTGCTCAGATTTCTCGGATGACATCTCTGGGGACGCCGAAGAAGAGTACCTGCCTGCTCCAGCCCCAGTGCAGAGGGCAAGATAACGTGAGAGGTTAATGCGTGGCTGAAGTCTTGGTGCAGGAAGGAGGGTTTTGGGTTTTTAGAGCACTGGGCCGACTTTGCGATTGGGTACAACCTATATAGTAGTGATGGATTGCACCTAAACGGAAGGGGGTCTGCAGTGCTGGGGGATAGGATGGCTAGAAGGTTGGAGGAGATTTTAAACTAGTAGTAGGGGGGGAGGGTCATAGCAATCTACAAAATGGAGATAGGACAGAAAGGAGATGGGCTTTAGAACAGTATAAGGAGGGTGGAGACGGGGGGAGGGGCAAGCTCAGAACA
This sequence comes from Pelobates fuscus, assembly GCF_036172605.1. Taxonomy (NCBI): domain Eukaryota; kingdom Metazoa; phylum Chordata; class Amphibia; order Anura; family Pelobatidae; genus Pelobates; species Pelobates fuscus. Next base: position 338,744,270 of record NC_086318.1, on the reverse strand, counting down.
GAGAAGCTATGTAATGTTGGTAATTCACAAAATAAACAAGAGACGCATGATATTAAATGTATGCTTACTAATGCAAGGAGCCTAAATAACAAAATGGGGGAACTAGAGGCATTAGCATACACTAAACAATATGATATAATAGGCATAACTGAAACATGGTGGGATGAGACACATGACTGGGCAGTTAACTTAAATGGGTACACATTATTTAGGAAGGATAGGAAAAACAAGAAGGGTGGTGGGGTATGTTTGTATGTCAACCATGATTTAAAGCCAAATCTTAAGCAAATTGAATGCGATGAGGAAAATGTGGAAGCTTTATGGGTAAATATCTGCTTGGGGGAAAAGAAGGGAAACCAACTATTGGTTGGGATATGTTATAAACCACCTAATGTTAATATTGACGAGGAACAACAGCTGTTTGAGCAAATTGAGAAAGCTGCAAATCTTGGTAACACTTTAATTATTGGAGATTTTAATTACCCAGACATAAATTGGGACATAGGGACTAGTAACTCAGCAAAGGGAATTAGGTTTTTAAACTTGTTAAATGACAACTTCATGTCACAACTTGTACAAGCACCAACTAGAATGGACGCTTGTCTGGACCTGGTTTTAACAAACAACGTTGATCTTTTGACCAACATTCAAGTAGGTGAGCACTTGGGAAATAGTGATCACAATATAGTGTCCTTTGAAATAAACTCAAAAAAACAAAAGCACATGGGGTATACTAAAACATATAATTTTAAAAAGGCCAATTTCAATAAGATAAGGGAAGCTTTACAATATATTGACTGGCATAAACTCTTTAGTGAAAAGAACACTGAGGATAAATGGATCATCTTCCAACAAATATTAGAAAGGTACATTTCTCAGTATGTACCATTGGGAAATAAGTATAAAAGAAACAAATTAAAACCAATGTGGCTTAGTAGAGAAGTAAAACAAGAGATTAAAAATAAGAAAAGGGCATTTAAAGCATTTAAATCAGACAAATCAGATGCATCTTATAAAAGATATAAGAAAGCAAATAATGCGTGCAAAAAGGCAATTAAACTTGCTAAACTTCAAAATGAAAAAATGATAGCTAAAGAGAGCAAAACCAACCCCAAAGCATTTTTTAAGTACATAAATTCCAAAAAACCCAAAAATGAAAGAATAGGTACACTTAAAACTGAAACGGGGGTGTTAGTTCATGAAGACCAAGAAAAGGCAGGAATTCTAAATAACTATTTCTCCTCCGTATATATTAAAGAAGAACCCATGGCAATAGATGTGCAAATGATTGCTACTAAAAACTTGCAGAATAATTGTAATTGGTTAACTCAAGACAATGTGCTGCAGCAACTAAAGAAAGTTAATATAAACAAAGCTCCAGGGCCTGACGGTATCCATCCACGTGTACTTAAGGAACTAAGTGTAGAAATAAGTGAACCTCTGTTTTTAATCTTTCAAGATTCTTTTCTTTCAGGAAGTGTTCCGGAGGATTGGAGGAAGGCAGATGTGGTTCCTATATTCAAAAAGGGTTCAAAATCCTTGCCTGGAAATTATAGACCTGTGAGCTTAACTTCTGTGGCCGGTAAAATATTTGAAAGGTTATTAAGGGATAATATTCAAGAATTCCTTGAGAAGAATATGGTTATCAGCAAAAATCAGCACGGTTTTATGAAGCACAGGTCATGTCAAACTAACTTGATTGCGTTCTACGAAGACGTAAGTAGAAGTATAGATCAGGGTGTTGCAGTGGATGTGATCTATTTGGATTTTGCCAAGGCATTTGATACAGTTCCACACAAAAGATTAGTGTTCAAACTCAAGGAAATCGGTCTCGATGAAAAGGCTTGTTCTTGGGTAGAACATTGGCTTAAAAACAGAATACAAAGAGTTGTCGTTAATGGTAAATTTTCAAGCTGGACAGAGGTGGCAAGTGGTGTCCCTCAGGGGTCTGTTCTGGGACCCCTTCTATTTAACATTTTTATAAATGATCTTGAAGACAGCATTGAAAGTCATGTTTCAGTGTTTGCAGATGACACAAAACTTTGTAAAATAATACAATGTGAGCAAGATATTACTTTGCTGCAGAAGGATTTAGATAGACTGGAGGACTGGGCACTCAAATGGCAGATGAAATTTAATGTTGAAAAATGCAAAGTTATGCACTTCGGCGTAAAGAATACACAAGCAACGTATACCCTTAATGGAAGCGAATTAGGGATAACAACACACGAAAAGGACTTGGGAATTGTTATAGACAACAAACTATGCAACAATGTGCAATGTCAATCAGCAGTGGCCAAGGCCAGTAAGGTATTGTCATGCATGAAAAAGGGCATTCATTCTCGGGACGAGAATATCATTTTGCCTCTCTATAAATCACTGGTAAGACCACATATTGAATATGCTGTGCAATTTTGGGCACCTGTTCTAAAGAAGGATATCATGGCACTAGAAAAAGTGCAGAGGCGGGCTACAAAATTAATAAAAGGAATGGAACATATCAGCTATGAAGAAAGGTTAACAAATTTAAACCTATTTAGTTTAGAAAAACGTCGCCTGAGAGGGGATATGATAACATTATACAAATATATTCGGGGCCAATACAAACCATTGTGTGGAAATCTATTCACAAACCGGACTTTACATAGGACACGAGGCCATGCGTTTAGACTGGAAGAAAGAAGATTTCGTCTAAGGCAAAGGAAAGGTTTTTTTACTGTAAGAACAATCAGGATGTGGAATTCTCTGCCTGAAGAAGTGGTTTTATCAGAGTCCATACAGATGTTCAAACAGCTACTAGATGCATACTTGCAAAGACAGAATATTCAAGGATATAATCTTTCAATGTAGGGTAATAACTGCTTGATTCAAGGATAAATCTGACTGCCATTCTGGGGTCAATAAGGAATTTTTTGTCCTAGCTTGTTGCAAAATTGTGCTTCAAACTGGGTTGTTTTTTTTTTTTTTTTCTTCTCTTTTGGATCAACAGCAAAAAACAGGTGTGAGGAAGGCTGAACTTGATGGACGCAAGTCTCTTTTCAGCTATCTAACTATGTAACTATGTAACTATGTAACTATGTAACGTAAGACAGGAGCAGACGCCGAGCCGGTAACCACCAGGGTTTTGAAAATTCTATTGGCAGATCTGCAAAAGAACATCCTAACTGATGTAACAGCACTCCGGGGCGACTTACAAGGCCTGACAGGCCGCATTAGCACGCTGGTGGGATCCTCCCAAGTTAACCAGCAGAACATTGCCACAGTACAAAAGGCTGTGCAAGACATCGCAGATTACTTCCAGTACACAAACACCGGGAACAATCGAACTATAATAAGCTTGAGCGCAAAATTGTCAAATCTAAAAACTATTTTAAAAAAATAGAAAAAGGCACGTTGTTTATTTAGGATATTGAGCAGTCAATACTACTGAGTAAAATATAAAACACAGACAAATCGGACTAAAATAAAAATGTCTCTTTTGCTGTTCAACTGCCAGCACAAAAAGTGAAGCTGCCTGAAAATATTGCACTATAGGGAATAATGGAACATGTGAACATTTTTGCAATCCATTTGCCAATGACAAATAATGAATGAAAATTATTACAGGATGTAATGGAAAATAAATGACTGATAGATGTTTGAGGTTAAGTACTGCTCTAAGCTATTTACTGGCTGTGGATAAACCTAGAAAGATATATGCATGCGCCACAGGATATGTAAATGGTTTAGAGGCCAACATTAACACTCTCAATACCGAAAAGAAAATTGAGTACTTGAGAAATGTATTGCTTTTAATAGAACTGTACCCAACGAATAGTATAATCCCATAAAGTGAATCTGGAACTCCAGGTTCCCTTAATGCTATAGCAACACCCAAAACACTAAATAAGAAATTGATCATGAAGATAAATTATTTATGTATTTGTTATGGGAGTTGTTAAAGCTTTACTTACCTGCAGAGCCATTCTCAGAGGTTCGTGGATGCTACATGATTGTAAGTGTTGGATTGGATGGTAAGACAAATAGAAGCTAGTGTGATGTTGGAGACAAATTGGAGTGGTGACAGGGACTGGATCTCGGTGCAGGATATAAGAGGAATAATAGTCTTCTTTATTGCATTTAGGTGGGCCCAGAAATCTAAACAGTGAGTAGAACACTGTAGCGTTAGGAGTGCATGTTTGTTTTCTAAACACTATACTGTTCCTTTAAGTCCTATTAGTTGTTTGTTTATTTTTAGTGCTCCTCCACATTTCATCTGATACTCTCGGCCAATAAATGATCCCGGGTATATCACTGTATGTCAGGCTTGGTACCCAATACTAATTTCTACCTGAAGAAGCCCTATGAGGCGAAACACATTTAGAAAATTTTGGCTACCTTTATAGGTTTTCCATATTCCTTTTTGCCATTTAATTTATTTTTATTCTATTTAACTGCCTAAAATCTCTGCCAACTGTTCTAAGGAAGACTAAAGAATCCAAGGTGGGGATCAAACCACCTGCAACCTATACAGCGGGCAGTGAGTCTGCTCGGTTATATGTAAGTATATATCTTATATTCTAATAATTACTATTGGTCTCAAAGCTATAGTGAGCACTATATTTGTTGCAATTTTTATCTTCTTGGTTGGGGTCCCCCCTGTTACCATACGATCGGAGGTTCGGAATACCACACACATCCCAGAAGTGGGGATTATACCACTCTACGCCCTACAAACCAGAGCTGGATTTAGCTCTGGTAAATGTGAGTAATACCTACCTCATACATATCTCGATTGAATTTTATATACATACTGTATCATTGGAGTCCCTCTCTCTGTTTTTTTATATGTACCATTGAATACCAAGTTGTGTTTGACCTAGGAACTTTTAGCAAAAGTCTGCTGCTCCATTTATAAGTCTATCTTCTTATTGGGATTGTTTTATCTGGAAGTTTGTTATTTTAATTTTATTAATTTGAATACAAAGGCACTACTACCTTCGTTCTCTTTTTTTTTATCAACTATAATTGTATTGTGGAGTTTGTTAAGGAACCCCATTTCTATAGGTGTGCTGCCATTTTCTGTGGCCTGCTAGCGCTGGTCAGAGCAAACACAGGCACAGGCTGTCAGAGCAAACACATGTGCTGCAGGGACTCCTGATGTGCCTCCCTGCTCTTCCGCGGTCAGTGTGAAGTGCAGGGAGACAGATCAGTGCTGATGATCTTCTCCCTGCAAAAAAAAAGTAACAGTTAAATCCCCCTTTTCCCCTGCTTTATTAAAATTAACCCATTCACTGCCATTTGATCACTGACTACAGTGATAAAAATTCAGATCACAGTATTTTACTGTGATCTTTTTTTTCTTTTTTTTAACCCCCGAGGGTTAACATTTATTTTTTTTTTTAACCCTCAGGGGTTAAATTTATTTAATTAATTGATTAAAAAAATTTCAAATCACATATTTAGCTAGCTGGGGTGGGGGGAAGTTAGTGGGGCATTGGGGAATTTGATGTTAGGCTAGCTAGGGGTTAACAGTAAAAAAAAAGCTTTAAAAACATTTTTAAAAGTTTTTTTTAAAAAAAGTAAAAAAAATCCCACCCCGTTCACCCAGTCCTAAAAAAAAAAAAAATGAACCCCTTCCCTGCCAGTCAATCACTGCCTGCAGTGATAAAAATACAAATCACAGTATTATACAGTGAACAAATTCTTTTTTCAACCCCTGAGGGCAGTGGCGTACTAAGGGGGGCAGTCCGCCCCGGGTGCCACTCTCTAGGTGGGTGCCTGGGGCAGACTGTGTCGGATCCTGGGTCACTGACTGAGGACCCGACACTGTGTGCGATGCCCCTCCTGCGCCCATCGCAGACACCGGTCTGCAGCTCCGCAATGAGCAGAGCTGCAGACCATGTGTCTTGCAAGCTCTACCACAGCAATGCTCTGATTGTGTCTCGCGAGATTCATGGTCTGCGGAGCTCCAGACCGGATATTATGCCCACCGGACCACCAGGGAGCCCCCCCCCCCTTTCACATCACCCCCCTCTCCCATCACCCCCCCTTCCTCTCATCACCTCCCCCTCCCTCTCACATCACCCCTCCTCACACATCACCCCCTCCTTCTCACATCACCCCCCTCCCTCTCACATCACCCCTGTCACACATCCCCCCTCTCACATCACCCCCCTCTCATCATCACACCCCTCCATCACACATCACCCCCTCCCTCACACATCACCCCCCTCTCTTCATCACCCCCCTCATCACTCCCCTCTCACTTCATCCCCTCTCACACATCACCCCCCTCCCTCACACCATCATCCACCTCCCTCTCACATCACCTCCCCTCTCATCATCACCCCTCCTCTCATCATCACGCCCAAACAAACATTGACATAAATTGGTAAAAAAAAAAAAACAGTGACAAATAAAGGCACAATATATGCCATATAAGATACCCTGGAGTGTCTGCTTTCTCAATTGGAAACCCTATGTGGGTTTATTTGAACATTCAAAATGCTATAATAGCCCAAAATGAGACATAGGCCCATCAAATTAATCTATGAAAATTCTAACTATAGAAACTTCACAGGACTCCGAGAGCTGTTATCATGTATTACTTCTTCCAGGAGGCAGGGCTTCACCAAAATGTTAAAAACCCCTTTGTGTATAATGATATGGGTGTTAGCAATAATGTATGATAAGGTTTCTCATTTTGGCCAATCATAAGGCTTGATTTGCGGATTTTCTTGTCAGTTAAGAACCCATCAAAAAAATGCTTGTGTCCTTAAGGGTAAGACAAGCTTCTGAAGCTGTATCCTTAAGGGGTTAATCCTCATTACTTCCTTGTAATAAGCTGTCCTTAAACAAACAAAGTGCAATTTTAAAAACTTTTAATAAATGAACGCTATAGGCAGTGGCGTACACACAACCCATGGGGCCCCGGTGCAAAAAAACTATCCGTGCCCCCCCCCCCCCCCACGCGCGCTTACTCTGCGCGGGCTGGGGCCGCAACACATGGCGGCGGGCACCTGGTCGCAGGGGTCGCAGGGCTGCGACCCCTGCGACCGCGGTATGTACACCAGTGCCACTACACTACAGACACCCAGATCACATCAGCTCAATGAAGTGGTCTGGGTGTCAGGTCCCTCTAGTTTTAACCCTGCAGCTGAAAACATAGCAGTTTCAGAGAAACTGCTATGTTTCACTGAGGGTTAATCCAGCCTCTAGTGGCTGTCTCATTGACAGCCGCTAGAGGAGCGTCCGCGATTCTCACTGTGAAAATTACAGTGTGAAGACGCTGAACGTCCATAGGAAAGCATTTCATCCATAAAACATCTTTTTTCCAGGGCTGCGCAGGGCCGCTAGCGCTGGTCATGCCGCTGATCCGCCTCCTTGCTGACATCATCAGAATTTATGATTTCAGCCAATCCAATGCTTCCCCATAGGGAAATCAGCAAGGAGGCGGGATAGGGGTGGGGCCAGATATCTTTTTGGCCAATCAGCACCTCCTCATAGAAATACTTTGATTCAATGCAGAAAAATTCAGCGTCTCCATGCAGCACTGCAACAGGAAGCATCTCCATATGAGGAGTGGCCACTGGAGGTGTCCCTAGGGGGCAATGTAAGCACTGCCTTTTCTCTAAAAAGCCTGGATGGCATGATTATACTTACCAAAACAGCTACATTAAGCTGTAGTTGGTCTGGTGACTACAGTGTCCATTTGATTTTTTTTAAATTAAAAATAAAGAAATAAAATATATTATGATGAGCAATTCAAAAAAGAAACTAAATATCACTTTAATAAGCACAGTTGTAACACTGGGTAAAGAAGGTACAAACAATACTTTATTTAACCGTCTCTTCAGCTGAATGGTTAACTTACAGCAAGGCTCCTATTGTTATATACTGTTTGAATTATCAAAGAGTAATTAACATGATAAAATACGCTAAAATGTGTAACTTACCCGGAAATAATCACTGCAAGCTGCCAATACTGCTTTGTGAGCGTGGAATTTCTGGTCTTCAGCAACAAGGGTAACATCACATAATATCCCATCATTTCTTTGCTGGTTTAATGCAGATAAAACAGCATCTTTGTGCGATATTGACTGGCAATGCCTCTGACCTGTTAGCATTTCTTGAACACTATAAACAAAAACATATAAAGAAATAACTAAAGTTATAACCATTTTATATTACTGTATTTCTCGTATAATTGTCGCAGATTTTATGCCTAATTACTTTCCTTAAAAATTGGGGTGCGTCCATTATGCTGTGTGGCTTCCTATAAAATATAGAGCTCAATTTAAAATTCTGTTTTTTGCTTTCAAATCGCTTCATAATGATGCTGCCACCTATCTATCCCTTATACACAAGTATGTCCCGTCTAGGCCCTTACGATCTGCTGAAGACTTACATCTATCTTCTGTCCGTACTCCCACCTCTGATGCTCGCCTTCAAGATTTCTCGAGGGCTGCACCGTTCCTGTGGAACTCACTTCCCTCCTCCGTTAGATGCTCACCCAGTCTCCACTCCTTCCAAAAATCGTTAAAAACCCACTTCTTCATAAAAGCGTATCAATTAAACTGTTAATAGCTCCCAACTGATTCCTCTTCTGCAACTGTCACTAGTCTAATACTATCCTTACCTTTTTGTGTCATTTTACCTCACTCCCTCTAGCATGTAAGCTCTCAATCCCTCTGTTCCTGTGTGTCCAACTCTTCTGGTTACAACTACATGTCTGTTCGTCCACCCATTGTAAAGCGCTGCGGAATTTGATGGAGCTATATAAAGAACATAATAATAATAATAATAATAATGTGAAGTTTTATTTTTTGGAATACTATATAAAATAGTTTTGTTTTTTATAACAGTTGTGCAACTGTTGCTGATAACATTAAAGTTGCTAATAACATAACATAGCATATATTCTAATGCATAACATAATCTCTAATCCTGTCCTCCTGTCATTTCTTAATGTATTACATAGATAAAATGCACTAAAATACAATAAGATGATAGGTAATAAACGCTCTCTTCCATATAAGATCAGTAGGAGATCCGCCATTAGTTTTTAAGAATAACAACAAAAACAGCAATGGTCAATTATGAGACTATTACGTGATGAATTAAATTTGAAACAATTTCTGGACTGAAAAACCAGGGTGCGACTATTGTGCGGTGGTCGACTACTATGTGGTGAAATACGGTATTAACATATAGAAAGTCAATACTGCGGTTAGACCAGCATAGAGTTTAAAGAAGGAATTTGGGATGTTTTTCCTTCCTTAACCCTTTAAGTCCGGAGGACGTACTATTACGCCACGCAGAAACCGGCTCTAAACGCCGGCGGGCGTAATAGTACGTCCTCGCTTTTATTGCCGCCCACGTGGCCGGCGGTATTCTCCCGCTGCAGATCGCGGTCGGGGGGGATGCCTGGCCCCCCGGGCAACCCCCCCTGTGGCCGGTGACCGCGATCTGCAGTCTCTGATCGCAGTGACAGGCTGTCACTGCGATCAGTATTCAGCGTGTGTCAGCCGATTTCAAATCGGCTGACACACGTGGCGGCAGCTCTCCCCTTGTGCAGATCGCGGTCGGGGGACTTACCTGGCCCCCCAGGCAGTCCCCCTGGGGTCAGTGACCGCGATCTGCTAAGTCTGATCGCAGTGACAGGCTGTCACTGCGATCTCAAAGCACTCTGATCGCAGTGACAGCCTCTCACTGCGATCAGTGTTACATGTGTCAGCCTAATGGCTGATACATGTAACAGGCGCCATGATCCCCCTGCAGATTGGTAGGGGGGAGTGCTTGTACCACCCAGGCACTCCCCCCCCTGTGGTCAATTACCCAATCTGCAGGAGGTGATCACAGTGACAGCCAGTCACTGTGATCACTGTTAGCATGTGTCAGCCAATGACCTCAGGTCACTGGCTGACACATTGTCTCTGCCCCTCTCCTCACCTCACTTCGATCTGAGAGAGAGAGGCAGAGACATCGTTGTTTTCCAGCTCCTGTAAAAAGAAAAGTTTTATTACTTTTCTAAAAGTTTAAATTTTTTTATTTTTTTAACCCTTTCAGAGCTGATCACAGCATATTACTGTGATCAACCTGATTAGGGTATTTATTTATTTATTATTATTTTTTGGATAAAAAAAAATTATTTCTAATTTTTTTTGACCCTTTGTGTCAGTCGCAGCAACCCAAATCTCCATTACCCTTTCCCCGCTGCCGTGATCACTATACTGTACAGTATATCTGCTGTACAGTACTGTATCAGTGATCACTGTGATCAGAGGGCTCTCTGATCAGACTGACCTTTTTTAGGGTTATTTTTACAGATCAAAAAATAACCCTTTCAGTTTTAAAAACTTTTTTGGGTCAAAAAAAATATTTCTAATTTTTTTTTACCCTTTGTGTCAGTTGCAGCAACCCAAATCTCCATTACCCTTTCCCCGCTGCCGTGATCACTATACTGTACAGTATATCTGCTGTACAGTACTGTATCAGTGATCACTGTGATCAGAGGGCTCTCTGATCAGACTGACCTTTTTTAGGGTTATTTTTACAGATCAAAAAATAACCCTTTCAGTTTTAAAAACTTTTTTGGGTCAAAAAAATTATTTCTAATTTTTTTTGACCCTTTGTGTCAGTTGCAGCAACCCAAATCTCCATTACCCTTTCCCCGTTGCCGTGATCACTATACTGTACAGTATATCTGCTGTACAGTACTGTATCAGTGATCACTGTGATCAGAGGGCTCTCTGATCAGACTGACCTTTTTTAGGGTTATTTTTACAGATCAAAAAATAACCCTTTCAGTTTTAAAAACTTTTTTGGGTCAAAAAAATTATTTCTAATTTTTTTTGACCCTTTGTGTCAGTTGCAGCAACCCAAATCTCCATTACCCTTTCCCCCGCTGCCGTGATCACTGTACTGTACAGTATATCTGCTGTATGGTACTATATCAGTGATCACTGTGATCAGAGGGCTCTCTGATCAGACTGACTTTTTTTTTTTAGGGTTATTTTTTTCAAAACTTAAAAATAACCCTTTCAGTACTGATCGCAGCTGCCTATACTGTGATCAGTACATTTATTTTATTTTTGAGGGTGGGTAGTGCGTGTTAGGCAGGTAGTTAATTAATTAGCCCCTTAGTTAGCCCCTTTCACTTAATTAATTTTTCCCCCTAGAATGGCACGTCGCTACTCAGCCGAGGAGGCGTATGCCATTCTGGCAGGCAGTGATAGTGACACTCTGCAAGACAGTGACACTATCACAGCCTCTGACATTGAGCCTCTGAGTGAGACCTCAAGTGATGGTGCCCCACCACCACTCACAAGAGGACGCTCAGAATGCCCAATGCCAGAGGGAGACTGGGTGCCTTCAAACATGATGGCACCAGAAATACCGCCGTTCACTGTTACACCTGGCATCACTGTAACAGTGGACGACTGCGAGCCAATTTGTTTTTTTGAGCTCTTTATGTCTGATGATGTATTTGAGCTCATGGCTCAGCAAACAAATTTGTTTGCTATGCAGTATCTCTCTGCACATCCGGGGTCCCATCATAATCGCAGGAATATGTGGAGACCCACGGATGTCGCAGAGATGAAGCGGTTTTGGGCTTTAACCCTAATGATGGGTATTGTTAAAAAGCCCAGTATCAGGTCCTACTGGAGCAAGCAACGCATCCTGGCTACACCTCTTTTCCCTGAGGTTATGCAGAGGGATCGCTATCTGCGACTGCTGCGATTCCTTCATTTTAATGACAACTCACTGTGTCCCCCTAGAAATGACCCACTGTTTGACAGGCTCTATAAAATTCGGCCCTTTATCCAACTCCTGTCAGACAGATTTTCTGAAAATTATATCCCCGAGAAAGATATTTCAATTGATGAGTCCCTTATGAAATTCAAAGGTCGACTGCTATTTAAGCAATACATTCCCTCTAAGCGGTCCCGATATGGCGTTAAATTTTATAAATTATGCGAATCCTGTACTGGTTACACATGGGCGTTTCGCATTTACCAGGGGAAGGATAGCCATCTTGACCCACCAGGATGCCCTGATTCTGTGGGTACAAGTGGCAAGATTGTTTGGGATCTAATCCTTCCCTTGTTGAATAAGGGATATAGGCTATGGGTTGACAATTATTATACCAGTGTACCGTTATTTAAAAATTTATATTACTTTGAAACCCTAGCCTGTGGCACAGTGAGGAAGAATCGCAGGGGTTTCCCCCAAACCCTGGCAAGAGGCAGAAGTAGTAGAGGTTCCTCTTCAGCCCTCCGCCAGGATGAGTTGCTTGCCCTTCGTTTCACAGATAGGAAGGATGTATACATGCTGTCTACAATGCATGACGAAAGTACAGTGCCAGTGTCTGTGAGAGGTAGCACTGAGCGTTTGGAAAAGCCGAAGTGCGTTGTAGACTACAGCAAGTTTTTGGGGGGAGTAGACTTGGCTGACCAATGCATACAGCCCTATCTAGTGAACCGGAAAAGTAGGACCTGGTACAAGAAAATTGCAATCTACGTGACCCAGATTGCAATTTTCAATGCCTATGTGCTCTATAAAAAAGAGGTCATAGGTAAGTCCTGCCCTTTCCTAGACTTCACTCTTAGCCTTTTGTCTCATTTATTATTTACCCAGCCCCCCAATCCCACTTTGGGATCAGTAGATCTCCAAAGACTTTGTGGCAGACACTTCCCTTCCCGAATTCCTGCCACCGCCCGTAAAATAAATACCCAAAAAAGGTGCCGTGTTTGCTACACGAAAGGAGTCCGAAAGGACTCTAGTTATTATTGCCCAACCTGCCCATCTCAACCCGGCCTCTGCATAGCAGACTGTTTCAAAGTCTACCATACAGAGCTGAACTTCTAAATCACTCTGTATGGGACTTTGGCAGTTTGTTTGCTTGATTTCCCTGGATTACTGACCTTGGCTTGTCCTGACTACGCTTTGTTAGCTGCCTGTACCGACCCATTGGCTTGCTTTACCGACTACTCTTACTTCTGGATTCCCCTGACCTTGGCCTGTCCCTGTTTACGCTAGCCATTCTAAAGTGGCTACACCAAACAACTCAAATTACTACAATTGTAGTATTTGAAATGTGCCTTCACAAAAAAAAAGCAAAAAACTAATCACAGGGTTAATGCTACAGAGTCAAAGATTTATCTGCCTCTCTCTGCCTTCAGATCAAAGTGTATGTGGGGGTACTGTTCTATTCCTGTGGTATAATAAAAACCTTGAAACATTTTACATGTGTTCTATTCAGAAGACCGTGTTCAATAAAAATACTGAGGTTTTAGTGCACTAACTAATACCAGGATTATGACATTTCTAGTGAAAATCCAATTTATGTGATTAAAAAGACAAAACTAAAAGTAGATATCGCTACATGGGCCCAGCATTTCTGTTAAAATGGCTAGACCAAACATCTCAAGGTCTGCATTTTGTGGTACTCTGGGTTGCCTACTTTTGAAAATGGTATGCCATAATAGTGGAAATGTTATTACCCAGGCTGCCATGCTCTCTCAAAAGCGAGATAGGCCCAGAAAATCACTTTGCCAAAATTCAAACTTTGAAATGGACATCTCATATATTTGTCCCTGTGACTCCCCCAAAAAACAAAAAATCTAGTACATGGGGGTACTGTTATATTCAGGAGACAATGTTAAAAAAAATAGTGATGCTTTGTTCCAAGAACTCATACCAGGAATAGGAAATGTCCTGTGAAAAGTGAGTTCATGTGTGGAAAAAAGCACAAATAAATCTATTATCGCTATGTGGGCCCTTCATTTCTGATAAAGTGGTTAGACCAAACATCTTAAAATGCACCATTTGAAATACTCTGGGTTGCCTACTTTTGAAAATGGTATGCCATAATAGTGGAAATGTTATTACCCAGGCTGCCTTGCTCTCTCAAAGGCAAGATAGGCCCAGAAAATCGCTTTGACAATTTTCAATGTTGAAAACCAAAAATGGACAGGCGGATATTTGACCGTGTAACTTTCCAAAACCCCATAAAACCTATACATGGGGGGTACCATGGCGCTCGTGAGACATCACTGAACAGAACTAGGAGTGTTTCAGGGCAGTAAACTATATACTAACAATAATATTATCAGTGAAAGTACAGATTTTATGTAAAAAATGCAAAAAAAACAAACAAACGCTAACTTTGGCTAGGGTTTGTGCCCAAGTGGCTACTACAAAAGACTGGGCATACCCCATTTTGAATACCCTGGGATGTCTACTTTTTCAAATGGTATGCCATGATGGGGGTAAATTTCATTTTGTGGCCGCCATACGGTCTCAAAGGCGGCCTTGTCACAGCAGACTAATCTGACAAATTTGAATGTGAAAAAGCATATATGGATAAGCCTCATATATGACCCTGTAACTTTCAAAAACCCCATAAAACCTATACATGGGGGGTACCATGGCGCTCGTGAGACATCACTGAACAGAACTAGGGGTGTTTCAGGGCAGTAAACTATATACTAACAATAATATTATCAGTGAAAGTACTGATTTTATGTGAAAAATGCAACAACAAAAAAACAAACGCTAACTTTGGCTAGGGTTTGTGCCCAAGTGGCTACTACAAAAGACTGGGCATACCCCATTTTGAATACCCTGGGATGTCTACTTTTTCAAATGGTATGCCATGATGGGGGTAAATTTCATTTTGTGGCCGCCATACGGTCTCAAAGGCGGCCTTGTCACAGCAGACTAATCTGACAAATTTGAATGTGAAAAAGCATATATGGATAAGCCTCATATATGACCCTGTAACTTTCAAAAACCACATAAAACCTATACATGGGGGGTACCATGGCGCTCGTGAGACATCACTGAACAGAACTAGGGGTGTTTCAGGGCAGTAAACTATATACTAACAATAATATTATCAGTGAAATTACAGATTTTATGTAAAAAAATGCAAAAAAAACAAACAAACGCTAACTTTGGCTAGGGTTTGTGCCCAAGTGGCTACTACAAAAGACTGGGCATACCCCATTTTGAATACCCTGGGATGTCTACTTTTTCAAATGGTATGCCATGATGGGGTAAATTTCATTTTGTGGCCGCCATACGGTCTCAAAGGCGGCCTTGTCACAGCAGACCAATCTGACAAATTTGAATGTGAAAAAGCATAAATGGATAAGCCTCATATATGACCCTGTAACTTTCAAAAACCCCATAAAACCTATACATGGGGGGTACCATGGCGCTCGTGAGACATCACTGAACAGAACTAGGGGTGTTTCAGGGCAGTAAACTATATACTAACAATAATATTATCAGTGAAATTACAGATTTTATGTAAAAAATGCAAAAAAAACAAACAAACGCTAACTTTGGCTAGGGTTTGTGCCCAAGTGGCTACTACAAAAGACTGGGCATACCCCATTTTGAATACCCTGGGATGTCTACTTTTTCAAATGGTATGCCATGATGGGGGTAAATTTCATTTTGTGGCCGCCATACGGTCTCAAAGGCGGCCTTGTCACAGCAGACTAATCTGACAAATTTGAATGTGAAAAAGCATATATGGATAAGCCTCATATATGACCCTGTAACTTTCAAAAACCCCATAAAACCTATACATGGGGGGTACCATGGCGCTCGTGAGACATCACTGAACAGAACTAGGGGTGTTTCAGGGCAGTAAACTATATACTAACAATAATATTATCAGTGAAAGTACTGATTTTATGTGAAAAATGCAAAAAAACAAACAAACGCTAACTTTGGCTAGGGTTTGTGCCCAAGTGGCTACTACAAAAGACTGGGCATACCCCATTTTGAATACCCTGGGATGTCTACTTTTTCAAATGGTATGCCATGATGGGGGTAAATTTCATTTTGTGGCCGCCATATGGTCTCAAAGGCGGCCTTGTCACAGCAGACTAATCTGACAAATTTGAATGTGAAAAAGCATATATGGATAAGCCTCATATATGACCCTGTAACTTTCAAAAACCACATAAAACCTATACATGGGGGGTACTATGGCGCTCGTGAGACATCACTGAACAGAACTAGGGGTGTTTCAGGGCAGTAAACTATATACTAACAATAATATTATCAGTGAAAGTACAGATTTTATGTGAAAAATGAAAAAAAAAAATAACGCTAACTTTGGCTAGGGTTTGTGCCCAAGTGGCTACTACAAAAGACTGGGCATACCCCATTTTGAATACCCTGGGATGTCTACTTTTTCAAATGGTATGCCATGATGGGGGTAATTTTCATTTCTGGGCTGCCAAACGGTCTCAAAGGCAACCTAGGCCACTCAAACCAATCTGTCAAATTTCTATGTAGAAAATAAAATAATGGACAAGCTGTATATTTGACCCTATAACGTTCCAAAACCCAAAAAAAACCTATACATGGGGGGTACTGTTTTAATCGTGAGACATTTCTGAATACAAATATTATGTTTTATTGCAGGGAAACCGAACAGTATTCTGACATTAACCCCTTCAGGACGGAGTCAATAGTGCACGTTCTGATCAAAACAAAACGTAAACAAAAACTGGAATTTGCGCTATGTGTCTGTTCACCCGTAGTTCCCCTCTTTCAAATTATATGCACCCACACTTATTATATATCATTTTGTTCAGGAGAAACAGGGCTTTAATCTATCATTAACTATTCATATATGGAACATCATTTATTATGAATAAAAGTAAAAAAAATGTGAGAAAATAAGATTTATTTTTAAATTTGCATTTCCGTCTGACATTTTAACTGTGAATGTCATAATACTGTTAGGTTTTACTGCAAAAACAGTACCCCCCATTAACAGGTTTTATGTTGTTTTGGAAAGTTACAGGGTCAAATATAGAACATTACATTTTCAAATTGAAATTTGCCAGATTGGTAATGTTACCTTTGAGACGGTGTGGTAGCCCAGGAATGAGAATTACCCCCATAATGGCATACCATTTGAAAAAGTAGACAAGCCAAGGTATTGAAAGTGGGGTATGTTTAGTCTTTTTTAGTAGCCACTTAGTCACAAACACTGGCCAAAGTTAGCGTTCATATTTGTTTTTGTGTGAAAAAAGCAAAAAACGAATATTTGGCCAGTGTTTGTGACTAAGTGGCTACTAAGAAAGACTGGACATACCCCACTTGCAATACCTCGGGTTGTCTACTTTTGCAAATGGTATGCCATCATGGGGGTAATTCTCATTCCTGGGCTACCATACGCTCTCAAAGGCAACATAACCAATCTGGCAAATTTCAATGTGAAAAAAATGAAATGCAAGCCTTATATGTGACTCTCTAACGTTCCAAAACACCATAAAACCTGTACATGGGGGGTACTGTTATTCTCAGGAGACTTCACTAAACACAAATATTAGTGTTTTAAAACAGTAAAACATATTACAACAATAATATAGACCATAAAAGTGCAGTTCGCTTGTAAAAAATGCAAAAAACTTCACTTTTACTTAAAATATCATCGTTGTAATACAATTTACCAGTTTGAAACACGAATATTTGAGTTCAGCGAAGTCTCCCGGGTAAAACAGTACCCCCTATGTACAGGTTTTATGGTGTCTTGGAGAGTTACAGGGTCAAATATAGTGCTTGCAAATTAAATTCTCTGCACTTTCTCCCTGTGTTGTCATGCATGTCAATCAAATTTTAATTAATCAAATCACATAATTATGTTAAAAATTATTTAAATATACATGTAGAATTTTAATATATATGCATTTATAGGTATTTAAATTCTACGTGTATACTGATGTAATCTTTTATGTAATTATATGTATTTATCTATATATATATATTTGCGGTTATTTGCATTTTATATATAGATAGATATATATAGAATGTCATTCTAAGTGTATTTTGTTACCGATATATATATATTAATAACAAAATACAGTTAGAATGAAATTACATATGCATATATAATTTATATTAAATTTTGTTTCAATATTTTATTTATTTATTTTATTATTTAATTTATTTATTATTTTAATTATACGTATTTATATATAATATATATATGTACATCTATTATATATATAATATATATACATATTATATATATGTAATGTCATTCTAAGTGTATTTTAATATTAATATATATACTTATATTAATATTAAAATACACTTTGTATGACGTTACATATATATAATATGTATATATATTATATATATAATATATATACATATTATATATATATAAAAATGCATTTATTTTATTTTTACACATGTCTAATTATTTTTTTTAATTCTTCCCACCAGCAGGGGGACTGTCTGATATTTCAAACAGTCCCCCTGCTGGCATATCCACAGCCAGCTATAGGGGGCCATGTGATCGCTCTTTGAGAGCGATCACATGGCCCCCGGGGGCCTCATTTGCCGTGGGAGGGCTGCCTGGGCTGTGAGGCAGTCCTCCCGAAGCGGATCGCGGCGGAGGTAAGTATAACTTACCTCCTGGGGCTGCAAGCCGTTACGGCGTGCTATGCCGTCATAACGGCGTTAAAGCCCACTTAACCCGTGACGGCATAGCACGCCGTAACGGCGTTAAGGGGTTAACAGTTAAATTGCCATGCTGAAATTGAAGTTTTCAAGTTTTTTAGATTTTATTCATATAAAATGGAGTTCCATATGTGAATGTTTGATATGAAATGAAAGCTCTGTTTCTCCTGAACAAAATGATATATAATAAGTGTGGGTGCACTTAGTATGAAAGAGGTAAATTATTGTTGAACAGACATATAGTAAAATTCTGTGGTTTGTTTACATTTTTTTCTGTTCACAACTTGTACATTTGGCTGCGGTGTTAAGGGGTTAATCAAGTTTGAGCAAAAACAAAGAGGAGAGAAAGCTAGCAATTTTCCAGTCTTGGGGAGAGACATGTTTCGGAAAAAATAGGACACTGGCTGATATTTTGTGCAGAAGAACGCCTGAACCATGAAATAGACAGAATGTAGTTCCTGGTTCATTCCTCACGTTATGTGCGGCAGGATGAGCGTGATTATGTGTGGTGGTGTTTTTAAACTCTACACCCACATCGTCACATGGGAGCCAGAATGAATGGATGATTAATGTAATTTCCTGCAAATCAGACTGCAAATCATATTGAGCCCAAAATGACTATTGGGCTGACAGTAATTTATTATGGGTGATTTTAATTCTAAAGCATTCCAATCCACATTAGGGAAACAATTCAACACTGAGCAGAAATACTGCGGTAAAAACTACTCAACTCTGTGCTATTAAACGGAAACACAGGCAAATACATATATCTCTGTCCATTCATCCATCTATCCACCCACCGGCCCTCCCATACACCCATATAGCCATCTATTCTGCCTGTCTATTTATAATGAATAAAATATGAAAAAGACAGAACATTGAAGAAAAAAAATCACATTTATATTCATTATCTTCCACAGTACCAAATGCAAAATAATGATAAATGGTCATTTTTTACTGAACTTTCTGAAAATAGTCTCTTCCTCTTTCATGACTAAAACATTCTAACCACATACATAACTGAAGCCTGGGTGTATAAATCTATATAGCTATGCATTTCTATTAGAATTATATAGTACATACCAACTGCTGCATCCTGCACAGTAGTTGTTGGTTTCAAACAACTAATGTGAGATTATTTTATTGATTTAGTCAAGGCCTGCTTTTTTGACATTCTACACTATTGGGTTATTCTTTATAGACACACACATACTTGCTGATAGACACACACACACTAACTGACTGACAGACACACACATACTCACTGACAGACAGACACACACACACTGACACTGACAGACACACACACTCACACACACATACTTTTCTTTATTGCTCCTTACCTTATGGAGCCGACGGGGGGACATCTCCCTGGGGTCCTTCCTGCTCCTGCGTGCGGTTTAGTGATGCCGGGTGCTAGAATATGACATCATATTCTGGCGCCCGGCTTCACTTCAGTTGGCGCACGTGAGGGAGCAGTGAGGAGCAGGAACACTGAGCTCCCTCGTGGCCCTCCTCCCCGGTCGGGTAAATGTTAGCAGGGTAGGGAAATGTGGGGAAAGCAGGTGCCTACTCTGCTATAACACTGAGCATGCCCTGGCCGCAAAGAGGGTCCTTGTGGGCTGCATGTGGCCCGCGGGCCGTGAGTTTGACATGCTTGTTGTACACTAACCACCCTTTGACTAAAAGAAATAAGCATGTGGTCATGAATATGTTTGTGTATGATTAGGTGTATGTGTGTATACAGTCCTCTAAGACAGGGTTTCCTCAAGTACCCCCCACCAGTCCAGGATTTAGGGATTACCATGTTGTGTCTAACACCTTGGACACAACTGGGTAATCGCTAAATCCTGGACTGTTAGGGGGTACTTGAGGACTGTGTTGGGAACCACTGCTCTAAGACAATGGATCCCAATTTGTTTCCACCAGGGAGAAAAACAAATCCCAAGAGTAACCTATATTTTTCTTGGAGTCATAAGCGGCTTATTAAAAGTCACATTTTATTAGAAAGGTGCGCAACCTGTACAGCATATATTTCTATCTAAATAATATATGTCAATTTAATGCATACACTTATAACAATAAAGTTTAAAATTAATGTGTTTAACCTTTTGCAGCCCTGAATGTATGTTCTTGGCACACATTGAGGTGACCTGACGTACACCAGTGTGCCACGTCACGCAGATTGAAGACCACTGGTCTAAGATCCACATGCTATTACTATTTTATACAGTATGCAAAGCCAGACATTACTTTGCATATTATATATAGTAGCCCATATGACTTCTTCCCTGTACACAGTCTGCTTTTTTACTTTAATATTTTGTGGTTTCTCTTTCCAGATTAAAAAAAAAATTAAGTTTTACATAATCCTTTTGGAGTTCTAGATAATTTGTTTTTCTGGAGTTTGAATCTCTCTTCTGTTCATTTTTGGTTTAAAAGGTTTTATTTATGCACATGGGTTACGCCTAAAAAAATACAAGTTACAAGGTAGTCTAGGATGGAACGAATTGATGTCAAATTGCAGCTGTGTTTTCAACAGATTCTTACATTTCCCTGAAGAGTAGAACAGGAAACATTTTGTGTTGTAATATTTTATTTTGATGCCTGAGGCATACAACATGAAATGATGTCTCTAGGCACAAAACATATCCCGGTACGAAGCGAAAACTAGACATTTTAGCATCAAACAAAACAAACAAAAAAAGGCTGTGTAACACCTGCAATATTTGCCTTACTAATTTCTGCCTTTCTTTCTAACTACTTGTTCATGTGGTTTCTCCTCTGTTTTTTTGTTTTGCACGAACGAGCGTTCATTCATTATTAAATATTTGGCTGGTGGATATGCTGAGAACACAAGTACTCACTACTGTAAATCAATTTAGTCCTTTTATACTGATAATTGAGCGTTCATAGAATCACAAAATCGTTTGTTGTGTGCATTCATACCCTGTAAGTAAATAATTAATATCACACTTTTTTGAATATCGTGTGTGATGTAATTGTTTGCCCTTAGTTTATATTGCATAATGTTAGCTATTTTGAGATTCACATATATTTGCTCCTTTGTGTCTATAAATACATGGGATTTCTCAAACTGTCTTGATTTGCTAACCATGCGTTAACACAATTATACATTTGCATACAAATTTTGTTAGGTCATAGTTCTATTTAGAACGTATGACAGGTTTTTGTTCAGTGAAAGGAAATTAATTGTGGACAATAAATATAAAGGTGTAATAAGGTGTACATAATTTTATCAACTATATTAATGAATCAAGTATAATGAATCCTTTACTTAGCAAGCAGTAATTTACTGAGTATTAGTTTCAATTTGTGGTCATATCTTACTAAATAAATTAATTTATTTCTCAATTCTAGGGGCATAGGCAGATCACACCGGAGTAGTAGCCTGAATGGGACAGAAAGAATAACACTTGTGAAATTTGACTTTAAATAAGGTGATGTTATGCACATAAACAAAGTTAAAATGTTACGCTGGCTCTAAAGTTCTCAAACCAGAAAACTGTAAACTGTAAATCATGGAGTACAGTAAGATTAGTCATTTTGGGGTAAGAAGTGATGTAAAGGGCACTCCAGAGACAGCGTGCTGATATCAATATAGATAATGTCTAAGCTGATACTTGAGGCAGAATTATGAATTATCAAAGAAAATGAGGTGCAGCCAACAGTCAGTTTGGCAGTGTAATTGCGACAATGCTGAAGCTGGACGGAAAGTATAAGAGGTCTCGCAATTAACGATTGCCAAAATCCCTCCCCACTTGGCTGTCAGTCTAGACTAGAGTGTAGGTCCCAATAAATTTGTGATTCCTTTGTCTTTGAGCAGAGTAGCAAGACAATCCCTTGTCATAAGGGTGTGCCAACATGAGGGATAAGATTAATATGTATTTGAATGGGTTGTTGATCCAAGGAGAAATCTGATTGCCAATATGGAGTCAAAAAGGTTTTGTTTCCCTTTTTGTGGCATAATTGGAAATTGCTATAATTGGGGGGGGGGGGGTTGGGGGGGATTGCTATATTTTGAATTAACTGCGTAAAAAATGTGTTTCAAATTGTGAACTTGATGAACTTTAGTCTCTTTAGTCTTTTTTTCAACCTAGATTACTATGTAACTGTGTATTACTTGACAGAGAGGGTGGTGGACGAATGGAATAGCCTTCCAGCTGAAGTGGTAGAGGTTAACACAGTGAGGGAGTTTAAGCAAGCATGGGATAGGCATAAGGCTATCCTAGACTTAAGATAAGGCCAGGGGATAATTAAAGTACGGTATTTAGAAAATTTGGCAGACTAAATGGGCCAAATGGCTCTTATCTGAAGTTGTTGTGTTCTGTGTGTTTGTCTAAAATATTCGTCCAACCTATGAAGTTGTTGCGTTCTGTGTGTATGTCTAAAATATGGTTAAACAGGTTTTCTAAGGTTTGTTTTTAAGGCAACAATTATCTTGGTTCTCAAGGTCACCAGAGTGTCCTCTTTCTTCCAAGATGAGAAGGTCTTGGTTACTCTTTTGAAGCTTGTGGAAACCCTTAAAGCCTTTAAGCATTCTCCATGTGCAGTGATTTGCTGGAGCACTACTGAGTGGAATTTGTGTATGGCATGTTGGACATCAGCAATGAAGTCAGTCTGCGTAGGTATAAAGGAGGCCATTTGATATTGTTATGACAATTCTTGTGTGCCAATATGCTGGCTAAAGAATTGAAGAAACTGTCCAAGTGTTTGAACAGCTTGTTATATTAGTATGGTATTTATTATTTAGAATACTTTGTATTTGTATTTTTATTGCCATTGATAATTTCAAGTGTATTGTTTGCCTTATTTTTATCCTTTATGTAGCCCCCATTATTGCTATTTTCTAGCCATTGCCGAATGTCCTTTATCTAAACATAAAGTATGTTCCTGAAACATTAATATTTTCATTTGGTTGGATTTTTGTAGAGGTATGGTTTCTTGAATATATTTTATGCACACAAGAAAAAGGTTTGGGCTTATATCCAGCAGATTACTACAAAGAGATGATTATACCGCTGGCAGTTGTGTTGTTTTCTTTTCTTTTTTATATTTTGGCAAGCAATATGATTGATTCAAAATAGATTTATGTTCAGATGATAACATTGAGAAAATTCTCTTCCATATTACACAGTAATTATCCTAAATTATCCTAAATTAATCAACAATCAAACAAACCCCAAAGCAAGGAAGTGGAAAACAAAGTTTGAATTGCTACAAGGAGGCATTTCTCAGAATTTCATGAATGTTCCAAATGCTTGTGCGTGGCATCAAGATGGAATTATTGTCATATGAGGTAGGCCATTGTCTGGTACTATACAATCGTTATTGTTGCCCATAAAAGACAAACTGGAAAAATAGCTGACTTGGATTTTTTTTTTCTAGTGTTTTATGGTCAAAGTGCAATTCCTAAGTCAATTCACTACATTCGCAGGTTGAGTAAATTAATCCAATGATTTGTCCCAACTGGAGTACTCAGTGACATGGGGAATCTTCATCTTTCAATTAATTTTTAACTTCTGCTTTTTGAAGTGATGGTGGTAGAAGACTGGAAACACTGCTTGAAACACTGCACATTCAGAGGTATTTTTAATTGTGTGCTTGGTGCCAGACATTTTTACAACAATTCTCTGCATAATTTAAGTTTTTTGTCATCACTCACTGCACACTGCTGACACGTAACAGACTCTCTCCTCTCACAATGATTGTGGCCATCCCTGCCACCCTATCCCCTCCGCTGATATTTTCTTTTGGCCCCGTCTTTTCCCTCCCTCTCTCCCTCTCCTTTCTGACTCAGAGTGCATGTATGCATTCTTAGCCCCAGGGCCGGACTGGCCCACCGGGATACCGGGAAATTTCCCGGTGGGCCGCGGCACCTTGGGGGCTGGAGAGAGAGAGGGAGCCCTGCTCCCTATATTGTAATAATATTGCGGCCGCCGGCCGCATGTCAGTGCCGCCGGGTGGCCAGTCCAGCGGCACAGTCTGAGGTGATTACTCACCTTGCGGCCGGCGGCCCCATCTCCTGTGCTGACAGCTATGCTGCTGTCAGTATCAGTGAGTGTGCCGGGCGGCCGCCTAAGCGATCCATCAGCACACTCACTGATACTGACAGCAGCATAGCTGTCAGCACAGGAGGACTGAGGGAGGGGGCGGAGCTAACTACCAAGCTCCCTCGCGGTTCCCATAATTCCCAGCATCTACACATCATAGAGTAGGGATTACTCTATGATGTGTAGATGCTGGGAATTATGGGAACCGGGAGGGAGCATGGTAGTTAGCTCCGCCCCTTCCCTCAGTCCTCCTGTAGCAGCAGGTACAGAAAAAAATAGGGGAAGGGGGGGACAAAAAGAGGGGAAGGGGGGGCAAATAGAGGGGAAGGGGGGGACAAATAGAGGGGAAGGGGGGACAAATAGAGGGGAAGGGGAGGACAAAAATAGTGGACAAATAGAGGGGTAATAGAAACACAGGGGAAGGGGGGGACACAGAGATTGAGGGGTAATAGAGAGACAGGGGATGGGGGGACAAAGAGAGGGGTAATAGAGAGACACCAGGGAAGGGGGGGCAAGGAGACAGAAGGGTAATAGAGAGACAGGGGATGGGGGGACAAAGAGATGGGGTAATAAAGAGACACCAGGGAAGGGAGGGGGCAAAGAGACAGAGGGGTAATAGAGAGACAGGGGATGGGGGGACAAAGAGAGGGGTAATAGAGAGACACCAGGGAAGGGGGGGGGGGCAAAGAGACAGAAGGGTAATAGAGAGACAGGGGATGTGGGGACAAAGAGATGGGGTAATAAAGAGACAGAGGGGTAATAGAGAGACAGGGGATGGGGGGACAAAGAGAGGGGTAATAGAGAGACAACAGGGAAGGGGGGGACAAAGAGACAGAGGGGTAATAGAGAGACAGGGGATGGGGGGGCAAAGAGATGGGGTAATAAAGAGACACCAGGGAAGGGGGGGCAAAGAGACAGAGGGGTAATAGAGAGACAGGGAATGGGGGGGGACAAAGAGAGGGGTAATAGAGAGACACCAGGGAAGGGGGGACAAAGAGACAGAGGGGTAATAGAGAGACAGGGGATGGGGGGATAAAGAGAGGGGTAATAGAGAGACACCAGGGAAGGGGGGCAAAGAGACAGAGGGGTAATAGAGAGACAGGGAATGGGGGGGGGGACAAAGAGAGGGGTAATAGAGAGACACCAGGGAAGGGGGGGGGGACAAAGAGACAGAGGGGTAATAGAGAGACAGGGGATGGGGGATAAAGAGAGGGGTAATAGAGAGACACCAGGGAAGGGGGGGGCAAAGAGACAGAGGGGTAATAGAGAGACAGGGAATGGGGGGGACAAAGAGAGGGGTAATAGAGAGACACCAGGGAAGGGGGGGACAAAGAGACAGAGGGGTAATAGAGAGACAGGAGATGGGGGATAAAGAGAGGGGTAATAGAGAGACACCAGGGAAGGGGGACAAAGAGACAGAGGGGTAATAGAGAGACATAGGGGTTGGGGGGACAAAGAGATGGGTAATAGAGAGACACAGGAAAAGGGGGGGGGGGACACACAGAGACAGGTGGGGTAATAGAGAGACACCAGGGAAGGGGGACAAAGAGACAGGTGGGGTAATAGAGAGACACCAGGGAAGGGGGACACAGAGACAGGTGGGGTAATAGAGAGACACCAGCAAAGGGGGACAAAGAGACAGAGGGGTAATAGAGAGACACAGGGGATGGGGGTACAAGCAGCTTACACACAATATAGGTACTCTCCACCCTATTGTAATAACATAGCAAAATGGTTCAAAGTGAACTAATAGTGACGAGTGGTAAGCGCAAAATAAAATAGTAGCTTACCCTAAGGGGTTAAGCAATAAAATCAAAATGATAACTGAAGGTTTGTTGATCTGTTCCGATCACCTGGGTTTTAATATATCAAGATGGTATTCAACGTTTTTCTTCTTAAGCGTATAAATAAGATGTGCTCATATGTATGGAGACAAAAGAGATGGACAGGGAAATACAGCCAGCTCTGGTGCATTAACTCTTAAAATGCAAGAGTAGGTAAAAACACACAGTTAGCCTCTCAGCTTCTTAGGTTCCCTAGATCCGGCACCTATTATAACAGCATGTGTATTAATTAAAGGAGATACAACCCTTCTTTAAGCAGCAGCAGTAATGAGTATTCCACAGCACAACGTTCCCAGATGAAATGTAATTTATTATTGAAATAAAAATAAATATAACATATACATAAGCTGAAAAAACGTTTCCACATGGTACACAGTCTGAAATGCGTTTCACGGTTCGGTCTGGCTTTCTCGATCGGTATTTCTACTCCTGCTGCTTCCATGTTTAAATACCCCTCTGAATCACCTAATTGGTGTAGCAACATTTGTGATACTGCCAATCACGAGCGCTGCTTGGGGGAGTGTATATTTGTCCAGCTAATAATCTAGCCCGTCTTTATGCCGTCTGACATCCAATGTTGCAGAGTCAGACCGGACTCTTCTATGGAAGCAGCAGAAGTAGAAATAACGATTAAGAAAGCCGGCCCGAACCGGTGAAACGAGTCTCGGACTGTGTACCACGTGGAACAGCTTATGTTTACGTTATATTTATTTTTATTTCTGTAATAAATTACATTTAATCTGGGAAACCTTGTGTTGTGGAATACTCATTACTGCTGCTGCTTAAAGAAGGGTTGTATCTCCTTTAATTAATACACATGCTGTTATAATAGGTGCCGGGTCTAGGGCACCTAAGAAGCTGAGAGGCTAACTGTGTGTTTTTACCTACTCTTGCACTTTAAGTGTTAATGCACCAGAGCTGGCTGTATTTCCCTGTCCACCTCTTTTGTCTCCATACATATGAGGACATCTTATTTATTTGCTTTAAGGATCATTATAGTGTCAGGAAAACAAAGCGGTTTGCTGACATTATAGTGCCCTGAGGGTGCCCCCACCCTCAGGGTCCCCCTCCCGTGGCTCTGAAGGTGTTAAAACCCCTTCAGAAATTTACCTTATTTCAGCGCCGGGCTCCCTCGGCGCTGGTGACCTCTCCTCCCCCGCCGATGTCAGCTCCCTCTGCCGACGTCAGTGGAGCCCAATGCGTATGCGCGGCAAGTGCTGCGTGTGCATTCAAGCTGTCAATAGGAAAGCATGTCTCAATGCTTTCTTATGTACACTCTGCGCGATGGAGGCATAATATGCCTCCAGCATCGCAGATGTGGCTCTAGTGGCTGTCCAGAAGACAGCCACTAGAGGCTGGCTTAACCCTGCAATGTAAACAGTTTCTCTGAAACTGCTATGTTTGCATCTGCAGGGTTAAAACCTGAGGGACCTGGCACCCAGACCACTTCATTGAGCTGAAGTGGTCTGGGTGACTATAGTATCCCTTTAAGAAAAACACAGAATACACCAAATACCGAAACACCGAATGTTCATTTTGAACATATAGTCACCATTTTTTATATATACGGGATGCTGTGACTTATAGAGCTTGATCAAAAGAAATGTATTACAG
Organism: Pelobates fuscus; assembly: GCF_036172605.1. Taxonomy (NCBI): domain Eukaryota; kingdom Metazoa; phylum Chordata; class Amphibia; order Anura; family Pelobatidae; genus Pelobates; species Pelobates fuscus. The sequence goes on along the minus strand of NC_086318.1, from coordinate 338,716,255 downwards.
CAGCAAGTCACACTTTTTTCTAAATGGAGCTCGGCAGTCAGAAGAGAATAATGACTGTGTCTGCAGGCAGCTTATCGCAGGATGGATAATTAGACCTATGATATGTCAACATATGGGTTTCTATGAATATGTTTTCCATTATGTATACGTTTATAAATCTGTGGCTATGTGTGTACAGATGCCTGAATGTGTGTGTATATATATGTATGCACACGTATCCACTGGTGTTGAAGAGTTCTAACACTTCTCTGGGTTTTAGACCATCTCATGTGTGATAACCCCTTGTTCAAGGCTAAATGCAAGGCCAATCTTCAATACCATCCTTTAATCCCTGCAGTTGTATGTGCCCTGCTGCTCTGACTGGCTGCTGCCTGGTTTAAAAACAAAAAATCCCCATTATCCTGTCACCTGGAAGATACAGAGATAACAAAACACATCCAGGGCTTTAGCCCATAAAGTCACCCCCTAGCAATGCCAACGCATTGTGTCTGTGTTTGTATCTGAAGACATGGGAACTTTTAAGTCACCCCTGTCCAGAGATCTTGACAACATAGACAAGAAAGATGAAGTCTCTAGCAAACAAGGATGGGAAGGACCACGTTATCCACAATAACTCAATAACAATAAAAATTGAGCACAATACCATAAAGCCTTTTGGTATATCGAGCATACAATATGTTGAGTTTCAGGGACTAAATCCTGCAGATCACATAACAAAAACCTAACTGTATACCTTATTTGTGTCACAAACGTAGCTTGGCAGTAGGTTAATGACATGAAAGTGTCTTTTAAATACGGATCACCAGCATACCAGTTTAGGTCAAAGTTCCTATTCTGATCATATATGGTCTGCAATAAAATGAATTAGGAAGACATGACTAACTGCAAACTATCTCAGTACTTTCTGCACTTCATCACTGAGAACCGACAGCAGAGGGACTAACCGAAATTGTGTTCAACTGATTTTTGTTGTTCATGGGAACAGGACACTAAAATTAACCATAGCAGCTGCATATGCTATTGGTGGCCATGACGTCAATATGTCTGCTTTCACATTGTATCAGCTAAAAGTGGATTTTCTTCACTATCTCCTTAACTGAAAACATGCATAGTGCTGCTTGATTTTCCTTTAACATTTTCCACAGTGTTCTTAATGTTTACATTTAATTTAATTTGATCATACAGTGAGGGGAAAAAAGTATTTGATCCCCTGCTGATTTTGAACGTTTACCCACTGACAAAGAAATTATCAGTATATAATTTTAATGGTAGGTGTATTTTATGAGTGAGACACAGAATAACAAAAAAAAAAAAAAATACAAAAAAACGCATGTCACAAAAGTTATTTCACTCATTGACATGCAAATCAATTTATAAGTATTTGATCCCCTATCGATCAGCAAGATTCTGGCTCCCATGTGTCTTTTATACAGGTAACGAGCTGAGTTAAGGAGCACTCTCTTAAAGGGAGTACTCCTAATCTCAGCTTGTTACCTGTATAAAAGACACCTGTCCACAGAACCAATAAATAAATCAGATTCCAAACTCTCCACCATGGCCAAGACCAAAGAGCTGACCAAGGATGCCAGGAACAAGATTGTAGACCTACACAAGGCTGGAATGGGCTACAAGACCATCGCCAAGCAGCTTGGCGAGAACATGACAACAGTTTGTGCGATTATTCGCAAATGGAAAAACACAAAATAACTGCCAGTATCCCTTGTTCTGATGCTCCATGCAAGATCTCGCCTCATGGAGTTTCAATGATCATGAGAACAGTGAGGAATCAGAACTACATGAGAGGATCTTGTTGATGATCTTAAGGCAGCTGGGACCATAGTCACCAAGAAAACAATTGGCAACACACTATGCCGTGAAGAACTGAAATCCTACAGCGCCACAGGGTCCCCTGCTTAAGAAAGCACATGTACAGGCCCGTCTGAAGTTTGCCAATGAACATCTGTATGATTCGGAGGAGAACTGGGTGAAAGTGTTGTGGTCAAATTAGACTAAAATCGATCTCTTTGGCATCCACTTAATTTGCTGTGTTTGGAGGAGGAGGAAAGCTACATATGACCCCAAGAACTCCATCCCCACTGTCAAACATGGAGGTGGAAACATTATGCTTTCTGCTAAGGGGTCAGGGCAACTGCACCGCATCAAAGGGACGATGGACGGGGCCATGTAGCGTCAAATCTTGGGTGAAAACCTCCTTCCCTCAGCCTAGACATTGAAAATGGGTCATGGATGTGTATTCCAGCATGACAAGGACACAAAAAACACAGCCAAGGCAACAAAGGAGTGGCTCAAGAAGAAGCACATTAAGGTCCTGGAGTGGCCTACCAGTTTCCAGAAATTAATCCCATAGGAAATCTGTGCAGGGAGCTGAAGGTTCGAGTTACCAAACGTCAACCTAAAAACCTTAATGATTTGGAGAGGATTTGCAAAGAGGAGTGGGGCAAAACTCCTCCTGAGATGTGTGCAAACCTGGTGGCCAACTACAAGAAACGTCTGACCTCTTTGATTGCCAGCAAGGGTTTTGCTACCAAGTACTAAGTCGAAGGGGTCAAATACTTATTTCACTCATTGACATGCAAATCAATATATATCTTGTTACTCTGTCTCTCACTGTTAACTGTTAACTAAGTGGAATAATATGTGTTATCATGAATTCCCTACTTCTATCATACCCATACTCTCTTTTAATGTTCCTACTGAAGCTTATCTATCTACTACTATTTCACCACAATACTCTGATCTTAGTGAAGTATTTGAGAAACTTCCACCTCATTACCCATACAATTCTGCGATTGAACACCTTCCTGGGACTATGCCACCTAAGGGAAGGGTTTATCCACTATTAAGAAAGAACATATGGTCATGGAGAATCCTTAAATAAAGGATTGCTTGGAATGTCCTATTCACTGTCTGGAGCTAGGTTCTTATTTGTACGTGAAAAAGAGGGTGATTTAAGGTCATGTATTGATTACAGGGGATTGAATCGTATCACTTAATTAATCCCTTAACTAATTAATTATTTGGCTATCTTAATGGATCCAAGGCACTAAATTCAAACCTTAGAGGGCCAATTAAAATCTCTGAAGGAGACAAGTGGAAGACAGCTTTTAATATGTGCAGAAGGCATTATGAGTACTTAGTGATGCCATTCGGTTATGTAATGCATCGGTCAACTTCCATCAACAATGTCTTTCATGATTTCCTACATTTATGTGTTGTCTTCTATCTTTTCAGCATAAATATAACCTAATGAAAGCAAGCCCCACAACAGGTGGACCTCAGAAAATTACCACTCATATAATATAATTCTTAGAGGTAACCAAAACAAAAATGACTATACATTTATTATTCCCAAAGGTGCCTCTGGGGGGAGATTAGATTAGGAGAGTGTTTTAAACAAAAGATATAAGAGAGACAGCTACTACACAAAGAGAAAATCTGACCTAAAGTGAGATTAATCTTGGTGAATAATGACCTCATGTAAACTGTAGAGTCAGAGATAAAGCAAAATCTTCTTATACATTCACCAGATCTAAAGACACATTACATAGTTACATAGTTACATAGTTACATAGCTGAAAAGAGACTTGCGTCCATCAAGTTCAGCCTTCCTCACATATGCTTTTGCTGTTGATCCAAAAGAAGGCAAAAAACCCAGTCTGAAGCGCTTCCAATTTTGCAAAAACTAGGAAAAAATTCCTTCTTGACCCCAAAATAGCAGTCAGATGTCTCCTTGGATCAAGCAGCTATTACCCCACTAATTAGAAATTGTATCCCTGTATGTTATGTTTTTGCAAGTATTTATCCAATTGCAACTTAAACATCTGTATAGACTCTGACAAAACCACCTCTTCCGGCAATGAATTCCATATCCTTATTGCTCTTACTGTAAAAAAACCTTTTCTTTGCCTTAGATGAAATCTCCTTTCTTCAAGCCTAAATGTGTGACCTTGTGTCCTATGTATAGCCCTGTTTATGAATAGATTTCCAGATAATGGTTTGTACTGGCCCCGAATATATTTGTATAATGTTATCATATCCCCTCTAAGGCGCCGTTTTTCCAAACTGAAGAGATTTAAATTTTTTAACCTTTCTTCATAACTAAAATGCTCCATTCCTTTTATCAATTTTGTAGCTCGTCTCTGCACTTTTTCTAGTGCCATGATATCCTTCTTTAGAACAGGTGCCCATAATTGCACAGCATATTCAAGGTGTGGTCTTACCAGCGATTTATAAAGAGGCAAAATTATATTTTCATCTCGAGAATTTATGCCCCTATTTATACATGACAAAACCTTACTGGCCTTAGCAACGGCAGATTGACATTGCATATTGCTACCTAATTTGTTGTCTATAACAATTCCCAAATCCTTCTCGTGTGTGGTTATCCCTAGTTCACTACCATTTAGGGTGTAAATTGCTTGTGCATTCTTAACCCCGAATTGCAGAACTTTGCATTTTTCTACATTAAATTTCATCTGCCATTTTAGTGCCCAGTCCCCCGATCTATCCAAATCCCTCTGAAGCAAGGCAATATCCTGCTCACATTTTATTACTTTACAAAGTTTTGTGTCATCTGCAAACACTGATACATGGCTTTCAATGCCCATTTCAAGATCATTTATAAATATGTTAAATAGAAGCGGTCCCAAAACAGAACCCTGAGGGACACCACTTACCACTTTTGTCCAGATTGAAAATTTACCATTTATGACAACTCGCTGTACTCTATCCTTAAGCCAATGTTCTACCCAAGAACAAGAATATTCATCTAGACCAATTTCTTTTAGTTTGAAGACTAACCTATTGTGAGGAACCGTATCAAATGCCTTGGCAAAATCCAAGTAGATCACATCCACTGCAACACACTGATCTATATTTCTACTTACTTCTTCGTAGAATGCAATTAGGTTAGTTTGACATGACCTATGTTTCATAAAACCATGCTGATTATTGCTAATAACACAGTTCTTCCCAATGAATTCCTGAATATTATCCCTTAATAGCCGTTCAAATAATTTCCCTGTCACAGAAGTTAAGCTCACAGGTCTATAATTTCCAGGCAAGGAAATTTTTTAAATATAGGAACAACATCTGCCTTCCTCCAATCCTTCGGTACAATACCTGAAACAAAAGAATCTATTTCACCAGTCTAGGATCCTTTAAAGCTTAAACACATTCAAACATGGAGCCTGCTTCAAGGTTTGAAGGCTAACCTATTGCTTCATTGCATTTTCCAACTACTCCAGAAGGTTTATACATAATGTTTCTTCCATCATAACGCCTATTACTAAGATGACAAAAGCGTTAACCATTATAGAAAAACTTAAAGCAGCCTTCTCAACAGCCCCAGTCTTGATTCATCCTCATGTGACTAAGCTGTTTATACTGGAAGTTGATGCCTCGGAAAATTGTTTTGTCCCAAAAAACTGCTCCTGATCAACTTCTACATGCTTTTTGTTTTCATTCCAAAAAAAGTCTAAATCCAAAAATAATTACAATATAGGCAATAGAGAATTACTAGCCATCGTCTTTTCTTTGAAGGAATGAAGACACTTATTAGAGGGAATGAAAAACCCTGTCTTGGTTATAATCGACTATAAAAACCTATCATACATTGTAGATTCTATTCGATTATCCTCTAGACCAGTGGTTCCCAAACCAGCCCTCACCAACAATCCAGAATTTATGTATTTCAACAATCCAGAATTTATACTGACAAAGCCGGAACTGTTGGTGGGCCATAAGAACTGGTTTGGGAACCACTGCTCTAGAGAATCTCTCTGGTCTCTTTTTATGTAAATTTTTTTTTTAAATTCTTTATTATTTCAGTCTGCGTTGAAATCACAGTACATCACATGTGTAATGTGAGGATGTCAATGCAAAAAAAGAGTAATACAACAATCACATCATCACAAGTATAGTATTGCCCTTTTAAAAAAAAAAAATATGTTAACTGCAAAACCCTGCGTGCCAAGTACGAAGAATTGTAGCAGTGACTTGGGGTAACTGGCGTACACACAACCCATGGGGCCCCGGTGTGAAAACTGATCCGTGGGCCCCCCCGCAACACATGCGACCGCGGTATGTACGCCAGTGCATGCAGATACACATACACTTAAAAGACCACTACAGACACCCAGATCACATCAGCTCAATGAAGTGGTCTGGGAGCCAGGTCCCTCTAGTTTTAACCCTTTAGCTGAAAACATAGCAGTTTCAGAGAAACTGCTATGCTTCACTGAGGGTTAAAGGACCACTCTAGTGCCAGGAAAGCATACTCGGTTTCCTGGCACTAGAGTGCCCTGAGGGTGCCCCCACCCTCAGGGACCCCCTCCCGCCCGGCTCTGGAAAGGGGAAAAGGGGTAAAAACGTACCTTTTTCTTTTTTTTTTTTTATTTCTTTTTTTTTGTTCCAGCATCCGTAACGGCATCAAAAAAATACAGTAGATGGCCCACGCAGGGGCCTTTCATGTACATGTTATACAGTGTTTTAACAGGATGTATATCGTGCCATTACACATGAATATAAAGGATTATGCCGCTCGGCGCTGGTTTTCAGTAATCCGGGCGTTGGTAGCCCAAGTATCAAATTTAAACATACAATAAAAGAAAAAATAAAACTAAGTGACTATTGACATGGTTATGGAAGTTCAGTACTACATTTCACATCATATTTACCAGTTAACCTTATATGGGTCTGGCATTCTGTTGGTGGGCGCGGAGTTTCTGTGTTTACGAGGTAGTTCTCTGTATACTAACACAGTTACCTTTCGCCTTTTGCGTCTTAGTGTGTTATTCTACCCAGTTGAGACTGTCTTACCGGTCTGGTATGTCAAGCCCTCTGAGGTACTGATCGGTCGTTCCGGAAGGGGGTAGGATAGGGTAGGGTGGGAGTTACGGTTGAGGGGGGGGGGGGGAGAGGTTGTAGGAGGTGGAGGTATTGTGCCCGTTGGGGCGCCCGGCAGGCGGAAGCACGCCGAGCCGCAGCCCGCGATTCTCGGTTATTTTGGAATTATTGATTGGTATAAATTTCCCATGGTTGCCAGATTTTTTGGAATGATTTTTCCGTATGTCTTACTTGGGCAGTCAGTTTGTCCATCAGATAAGTGTCTTTGATTTTAACTATCACGTCATTGTCAGTGGGGACCGTGGGCTGTAGCCACTTTTGTGCCAGTGCCCTTCTAGCCGCCAGTGTAAGTTTGTTTAGTAGTTATTGTTCTTTTTTAGAAAGGCAGTCATTTGGTCTGGATAGGAGGATCGCCCAGGGATCTAGGTCTATGTGTCGTGTGAGGACCTCTTGAAGTAGTGTTTGGATACTTTTCCAAAATTTAGTCACCTCAGGGCATTCCCACCACATGTGGATGAAGGTGCCCTTGCCACCGCATCCCTTCCAACATGTGTCTGTCGTTGTTTTTCCCATCTTATAGAGTTGAGCAGGTGTGGTGTACCACCTCATGAGCATCTTATAGGTTTGCTCCTGATGTAGCACACATATCGATGTCTTCGCTGTTGCTTCCCATATGTCTACCCAGTCCTCTCCTTCTATTGCTCCCCCTAAGTCTGTTTCCCACTGGTGTATGTAATTTGGGTCTGCGGCTCCCCTGTCTGGGGCACTGAGCTGAGCATAAATTGTTGTAATCATCCCTTTTTGGATTGTTTCGGCGTCGCATAGCCGTTCGTAAAATGTCATAGGGGTCTGGGCTGCTTTCTTTATGTTCGGGAGTCTGGCAAAGTCACGCAACTGCATGTGGCGGAAGACGTCCTTGGTCGTTAGGGGTGCTGTAGTTTGTAGGGTTTCAAAGGATTTGAAGGAGTCCCCTATGTACATGTGTTTATATCTTTGCATTCCTGTGCTTTCTATCCCCCTGAAGTCTCGTGCGCTCAGCCCGGGCCCAAACGCTTTGTTCCGTAGGTACGGAGTCAGCGGTGAGGGTGTATGTTTCAGGGCGAATTTAGTGGCTGTCAAGTCCCAGATCCTAACGGAGTTGAGGATCGCTGGGCAAGATGTTTGCAATGAAGGTCGGTCCTGTTTGGGCACCCAAATCCAAAATTGAGGGAGGTCAGTGTGCATTAGTTTTGTTTCGAGGTCGACCCATCTATGTGCGCCCTCCGGTGTATGCCATGCTACTATCTGGGCCAGTTGGGCTGCGAGGTAGTAATGATAGAGGTTCGGGAGTCCCAGTCCTCCGTTCGCTTTAGGTCGGTATAAAGTCTGTCGAGCTATCCTGTGTCTTTTTTGTGCCCAGATGAAGTTGTCTATGTGTGTTTGTAGTATTTGTAGGTTTTGTTTTGTGACTTTAGTTGGAAGGGCTTGAAATAGGAACAAAATACGTGGGAGCAGCGTCATTTTGACTGCATGCATCCTGCCAATCCACGATATGGGCCTCTCATGACATTTTTCTAGGTCCCTACAGAGCGCCTGGATGGTGGGCGTGTAATTGGCGCTGAATAGCCTCTCTGGGTCTGCCGTGAGTTTTACCCCAAGGTATTTGAAGTCTGATCGTGTAAGTTTGAGGGGGTAGGTGTTTTTTATGTTGTCCGTCCCTGCCTTGTCCATTTCTATTGGCATGGCTACCGTTTTGTCTAGATTGATTTTGTAGCCTGAGACGCTGCCATATTCCTCTAGTATTGTCACCAGTCGAGGCAGGGATTGAGCAGGTTTGGTTAGTGTGACCAGGACGTCATCTGCATATGCAGAGACTTTGAACTCTTCTCCTCCTACCTGTACACCCGAGATGTTCTCGTCCTCTCTTATCCTCTGCAGGAGAGGCTCTAACGAGAGGACGAAGAGTAGGGGGGAGAGGGGGCAGCCCTGTCTTGTGCCGTTGGTTGTCGTGAACGGGGTCGGGATCGCTCCCGGCACTTTGGTTTGCGCCCTCGGTTGGGCATAAAGGGCTTTAATGCCCCTTATGAAGGTTTCTGGCATCCGTAGTTGTTCGAGAAGTGTAAATAGGTAGTGCCATTGCACTCTATCGAACGCCTTCTCTGCGTCCAGGGAAAGGATCAGAGAAGGCGTTCGAGATCTCACCGCCCACCATATGATGTCCGCCCCCCTCCTGGTGTTTTCGTACAATTGTCTTGTTGGTACAAAACCGACCTGGTCCGGGTGGACTAGCATGCCCAGAAGTTGGTTAAGTCTTGTGGCCAAAATCTTCGCGAAAATCTTAACGTCAAAGTTAATCAGGGAAATGGGTCTGTAGTTGGAGGGTTCAGTTGGGTCTCTCCCTGGTTTAGGTATAAGCGCTATGTCAGCCGTGAGCATGTCTGAATTGGGGCACCCACCCTCCATCCACTCTGCGTACATTTTCACTAGACTGGGCGTCAATACGTCCCTAAAGACCTTATAGTATGAGCCGTCAAAGCCGTCTGGTCCCGGGGCCTTGTTGCCCTTAAGGTCTGTGATCGCCTTATTGATTTCCTCCTCATCTATTGGAGTCCCTAAGGTGTTTAGAGCTTCCGGGGCCAGTCTCGGCATGTTAGTCCTCGCTACGTAGTCTGCTACTTCTTTTGTGTGGTCCGCGTTGTCGCTGTTGAGTGTTGGTGAATGGTTGTAAATGTTTGCAAAGAATTCTGTGAATATCTGATTAATCTCCGTTGGGTGTTGGGTTATTTGACCCTGTTTATTTTTAATGGCCGAAATGGTATGGTAGTTGGGCTTGGGGTTTAGCGCCCTAGCTAGCAAGGTGTCCATCTTATTGGAGCGTTCGTAGTAGAAGCGTTTTTTGCGAACTAAGTCTTTCCCCAGATCCTCTACTGCTATTGACCTAATTTTATGTCGGAGTTCCCTGAGGTCTTGTAGTCCCTGAGATGTGGGATCTTGTTTATGTTTGGCCTCTGCCCCCCTCAGCGCCTTTTGGAGCCCGAAGAGGGTTTCAGCTCTCTGTTTCTTCCTGCGGGTAGCTATTTTTATGAGGGTACCTCTCAGTACCGCCTTATGTGCGGCCCATATCGTGGATTGGGTCAGTTCTGGGTGGTCGTTCTCTCTAAAGTATGTCAGGATTTCGTCCCGAAGGAGTGTCTCTGTCTCTGGGTCTTTTAATAGTGTGCTGTTAAGTCGCCATTTCCAGGGAGGTTTAGGTCCTGGAATCCTGAGGGTCAGTTCTATGTCGGCATGGTCCGACCATGTGATGAGGTTAATGCGTGCAGTCTGCACCCACGGGATCCCGGTTTGGTTCACCAGGAACATGTCAATGCGAGAATATGTGGAGTGTGCGGCCGAGAAGAACGTGTAATCTTTTACACCTGGATTCCGCAGCCTCCAGGGGTCAAATAGTGTTGCCTGCTGTATAAATTGTGTTAAGAGTTTGTCCTGTCCCCTCGTGCTTTGCGCCCTCTGTCCCCCAGTAGGGGTGCTACGGTCCACTGTTGGGCAGTGAGTGGCGTTCATGTCGCCCCCTAGGATTATGATACCATGTGATAGGACCTGAATTAGAGCGTGTATTTGGTCCCAGAAACCTGGGTCCGGTTGGTTGGGTGCATAAATATTAATGAGGTGGTATGTGGTAGCATGTATCGTCCCTGAGACGATGATATATCTTCCCGATGTGTCCGCTCTTGTCGACTGTACTATAAAGGGGCAATTTTTGTGTAGGAGGATTTCTACTCCGTTCTTTTTAACTAGGGCCCTGGAGGAATATACCCTGGTGTATATGTGGTCCTTCAACTGGATCCGGGCTGAGCGCAGGAGGTGGGATTCTTGTACGAAAGCTATGTCCGTTTTTTGTCGTTTCAGTTCCCTCATTAGCAAGCGTCTTTTGGTCGGTGTGTTTAACCCGTTTACGTTAAGGGAGGTAAATTTTAGCGTCGTCATGTTGTGGAGCCTTTGAGGTTACCTTGTATCGCTAGTGCTGCAAGACTATGCCCCGCCCGCCGAGCGCCCCCCCGAGCCCTGCTGTTCCCCGGGTGTTACCCATTGGGTCCACCAGACTCGAGCCCGGTCGGGGGTCGGGCCGGAAAGGGGGATGGGGGGTGGAAAGGTGAAAGGATGGGGGGGGGGGGAGTAGGGGAAGGTAGCTTGAGGAGGGAGGTAGTTGGTGAAAACTACTGTTTCCGGGAAAGTACCCCGGTCTTATCAAATAGTGCCGGGTGTCTCGGGGGGTGACTACCCGCCCCGCGGTACCTTGTGTTAGCGCGGAGGGGGCAATCAATCGCCGAGCACCCCGGTGTCGGTCCACATAGTACTGTTATTCGTCACCCGTTCCCTGGTCACACCTGCGTACGTAAGTCAGGTCGTCCATGTGTTTCCCGTCACGTGTAACATGTATAAACAACATGATATGCAACAGTTATTAACTCAGAAAGTTTTAACAAGATCAGGTTAAGAGCGAGAGCGAGAAAAAATAAGAAAAATACAAAATTCAGAGCATCCACCCCTCATCCTTTCTATGGGGCTGCCTAATCTTCCTGTCCCTGTTCGCCCCTACTGAGTGTTTTGCATAGAGGTACGATATATGTGGGATTCCTGCCAGTGGCTACCCAATCTACCCTCTAACCCAAGCTTACTGGTTTATCCTGAAATAATGAGGGGATGGTTCTTCCGCACGGTGTTATGTCGGTTACTCTCAGGCCCCGCCGGTTCCCACGCCCCCCTATGGTGGGTGGCCCTATCTACTTAGTCTTGATAGTGTACAGTTTCTGATGTGGGTTGGGTGGGGGTGAGGGGGTGTGTGGTTGGTTGATCCTTTCCCTGGGCCCACTGACCCTACTTCTCGCCTGAGCTGCTCCCTCCCTCCCCATCAATATGGATGTAAACATAAATACACAACACAGGGTGAAACTTGCGTGTCCAGTTGGATGTGAGGCGGATATAATAGTCCGTATTACACTCCGGCAGGGGCCGTGTTCATCAAGGAGTATACGGTCAGGTAGTGCTCTAAGTCCATTTGTCGGTACTGCCGGTATAGTCTCGTGTTTCATTACGATCAATGTACCGCCCTTGATTGCCTCAGTTCGTATTAGGCATAGGCATATTCCTTTCACCTTGTGTCATCGACCTATGGCGGTCAGCTTCTTCCTTAGGTGGTTCTTTCTTGGGCGTTATTCGGAGAGTTCCGGTGAAAGGTGTTTTTAGGAAATTGTCTCTTTCCTTCTCTTTCCTTGTTCCCCCTTTACTTTCTCCTTCCAAGTTGTCGTTTCTTCAGGTTTCCAAACAAATTTTTACAGCAAAAAATAAGAAGAAGGAAAAAAAAACAGTGGGGGGCATTTTTGTTGCTATTCTTATGTCCATTCTCGTTTGGGTAAAGTCAAGATATGCCATCAATGGTGGAGCATGTTAAAATCCGGCTCCGGCCTGTATGATAATTTTACTTTGCAGGTCGTGGTGGGGTTGCTTGGGTAGCTGGTGGTCTTCCAGAAGTCTCTGGTTATTTATACTGCATGGAACAGCTTTGTTTGTGTTGCTGAGTTGGGGAGCCACATGGGGGGGTTACGGTCTTTTGATTGTGCAATGGGGGCGATGTAGTGGGAGGGGGTCTGTTAGTGTCCATTAAGGTGCAATACCGTCCAGTGCTTCGCCTTCCCTGGGTAACAGTCCTAGCGCCTGGATACCCCTCTGGGGGAGATGAAAGTCTGCCGGGACCTCAATTCCTAAGTCCCTCAAGAAGGCCCTGGGGTCCGCCGAGGGCAGTAGTACGGCTGGCCGAGGCCCGTTAAACACAAGCATTTTGAAGGGGTGTCCCCAGGCGAAATTTAGCCCCTTGGCTCTGACAAGGTCCGCTATAGGTTTCCACTCTCTGCGCCTGGCAAGCGTTGCTGGTGCTATGTCTTGATATAAGTGGAGTGCGGTGCCGTCTAGGGTATATGTGTGACGTCTGGCACTTTTGATGATGGCCTCTTTGGTGGAAAAGAAGTGCCACCTCATTATCACATCCTTGGGTGGGCCATTGGGGGGTCCTCTGGCCCTAAGTGCCCTGTGCGCCCTGTCTATCACCCACATGTGGTCAGGGATAGCTGGCAGCTGCGTTTTAAACATGTCTGTGAGTACCTTCTAGATGTCTGTGTCTTTAATACTTTCAGACAGGCCCTTTATCCTCAGGTTGTTCCTTCTCGATCTGTTGGAAGCATCCTCAACTTCTGCCTCCAGTTCAGCTACTCTGGACAGTAGGGTGTTGGTGGTAGTGGCAGTCTCGTTATGGGCCGTTATTACCTGGTCCATCCGCCATTCCAGGGCTTCAGTACGTTGTCCCACAGCCTGTATTTCGGCCTTCACTTCTCTTGCCGACCTTTCGATCTCCCCGGCTAAAAAGTGTTTCACCTCTGCCAGTGACCGCATTATATCCGATATGGTGGCCTGCTGCGTCGGGGCATTCAGGTCCCTGGTGCCCGGTGAGCTTGGGGAATCCGCGCTCGCGTGGCCGCCGCCATCTTTATGCGCTTGCGGCCTGGGCGTTGTGAGGAGGTCGGCTACAGATGGAGTACCGTCTCTCCTTTTGTTTCCAAATTTTTTATACTGGGTCATCTCCGGAACCTTCTCCGTTGCTCTGCTATCAATTTTAGGTGTTGGTGAGCGGGTGTTTTGCTTCTGCCGTGGTTTTTGGACCGGTCGGGGTGCAGAGCTCTCTGCCTAAGCGGCCATCACTTTCGGCGGTCAAGCCACGCCCCTCAAAAAAACGTACCTTTTTCCATTGCTGGGCGGGGAGCTCTCCGCCTCCGTTCCTCCCCGTCGGCTGAATGCGCACGCGCGGCAAGAGCTGCGCGCGCATTCAGCCGGTCACATAGGAAAGCATTCATAATGCTTTCCTATGGACGCTTGCGTGCTCTCACTGTGATTTTCACAGTGAGAATCACGCAAGCGCCTCTAGCGGCTGTCAGTGAGACAGCCACTAGAGGAAATAGGGGAAGGCTTAACTAATTGATAAACATAGCAGTTTCTCTGAAACTGCTATGTTTATAAAACAATTAGTTAACCCTAGCTGGACCTGGCACCCAGACCACTTCATTAAGCTGAAGTGGTCTGGGTGCCTAGAGTGGTCCTTTAATCCAGCCTCTAGTGGCTGTCTCATTGACAGCCGCCAGAGTAGCTTCCGCGATTCTCACTGTGAACGTCCATAGGAAAGCATTGAGTAATGCTTTCCTGTGGGCGGTTTGAATGCGCACGCGGCTCTTGCCACGCATGCGGAGCTGAGAGGCGGACCGGGGCGGAGAGATCCCCAGCGCAAAGGGAGTCCAGCGCTGGAGAAAGGTAAGTGCTTAAGGCACACACACACACTCTCACGAACAGACGCATACACACTAGCTAACAGACACACATTTACTGACAGACACACACTCAGTGACAGACATACATACACACTCACTGACAGACAGACACACACTCACTCACAAAACACACACTCACTAACAGACACACACTGTAACACACACACTCTAACACTAACACACACACACACTCTAACACACACACACACACACACACTAACACACACACACACTCTCTAGCACACACACTAACACTGATGCCGGAGTCGGAAGATGACGTCATCTTCCGGCTCCGGCATCAGTGCGGTGTGCAAGGGAGCTGAAAAGGAAGCACTCAGCCTGGGAGAGTGCTCCCTAAGCGCGCCCGCCAGCCTGCCCGCCGGTTGACAACAGGGCCAGCCTTGGGGGGCCCTGAGGTGGCCAACTCTTGGGCCCCCCAGGAGAAGAGGCTGGCCAAAGTGGCATACATACCGGGTCACAGGGCGGGTCGGTATGTCCGCCACTGTAACTGGAATAAATGTATTATGTGCCTGCGAGCTATACATAGCAATGTGGAGACTGTGCGTTGCCCATATGGCACAGGTGTGTGGATAATCTCCTGTAGATAAGCTTCAAGTGGCTTGTGGCTTGGCCGACTCCAGCCAGGAGGGTATATATGTAAAAAGGGTCAGATTAGTAGGCAGAAAGTGTAATGAAGCGTACACTTCAGTAAAGGGGTAACATGACATGTTCAAGTGTAACTTGAGGCTTTAATAGCTAAACTAAAGTGTAAGGTATAAGCTTATGGAGCCAGGGTGTAAGGTGAACACAGTGTATAACAACAAAACTATAAAGAGCTAAACATTAATATATAGGAGAGTGGTGTCAGCTGCCCTAGGTATCAGGTAGGAGAGGGTCAGTAGACCCCGGTACTGCCCTTCTTGGTGCAAAAGCAGTGATTCTGTCCACCGCCAAGATAGTTGTGCATCTTTCTGAATAGGCTCTGCTAGTAGACCGATGGACTGGAAGAAGGCTGGTGCCTTCAAGGCGTGTAGTAGGAGATGCATCTAGTCGTTCTTATCCACTATCAGTGGGCCCCACTTGTATGAGAAGGACACATAACATACATGTCATGTATAGTAGTTGTGTAACAGGTCGGAACGACCTCCGCATGAGAGGGTATTTCTTGATATGTCCCTATAAAAGATCAAGTGTGCTCCATCGAAGGGTACTGTGAGATAGCCTTGTGCCGCGCCCATGAGGGCCCCATGATCAGAGTCCCGTACGAATTTAAGCATTATATCAGTAGGTGCTTCTTTGGGAGGTGAGAGCAGGTATCCACCAATAAATAGCCGCCCATCCCATGTGTTCCCTATTAAGGGTTAATAATGTATAGGGGTGTATATAAAAAATACCCCTTTCTGTCTCATTAGAGATTTTTGCCAGAGGCTCAAGGAAGCAAGGTGAATGGTTAGAGTTTAAAAATACATAGGGATTAAGAAGAGAGCGCAGGTAACTTGTTTTTTCTATCCACCAATAACTGTTTGGCCTGTTTTGGTGGCAGTAGGGTAGCGATAAGTCTCCGGCAATAATGGGGCAATTCAGCATTTGAGATGGAGTCAGGAACACCACGAATTCGTACATTGCGTGCTTTAGCCCTGTCTTCAATGCTAGCCAGTTGCGCTCTCAGGTCAGCACATCTTCTGTAATGAACCAAGAGCAGCATCTGTGGCAAATTGTGCCAATTTGATGCTTCCCATGTTTCCCTCCACCACCTTAACTCGGTTATTTAGTGTAGTTCTTTCCTCCCTGATGAGTGCCATATCTGCTTTAAGCATCCTACCTCAGCGCCTACTGGGATGCTTGAGGCACGGAGCGTACCTGAGATGCGTCAGGAGGCATAGCTTGGAGGCTGTCATCATCCGACGATAGAGTGGAGTAGGCCCAAGCCGTCGCCATCTTGGAAGGTGCTCACCACGCGGTCATTTGCATAAAAGCTCCAATATCTCTGGAGCCTGAGCCCGGATCCACCCTGTATTTTATATTATTCTTCCCAATGTGGTGAGGTATCCAGGGAGCCCCACTGGAACCTAGCAGGTGAGTTAATGGCTGGACATAGCAGCGTATAATGGGGTAAGCTCTTGGAGCTGCACAGATACATGTCCAGCTCGCTGAGGCGCTGGCTCCGCCCCCTTATCTCCAGTTTTAACTACATAATCACATACAGACCAGATTACCATAACACAAAAGCTGATGCCTTATTAAGGGAATACAAATCAGTTGAGGTCAAACAGAAGGAGAACATTCCTATTTTACCTTCTAAAATTTGGCTTGTCTAATTTTTATTCTGTTTTCTCCTATCCTTGACGTTAGCTATCTCTTTAACTATTAATAAGTTAAGCCCAGCTACTCTAAGGTCCAGTAATATGGAAATTTATATATTCAGTTGTAGAATAAGGTCTGTGTGTTTTGGTTCTAAATAACTAAGTGGCTATTGAAACCCCCATGCTTACCATCGTGTGCCTGGAACTCCTGTTTAATTTGTAATAGGACACACTCTCTGTGTTCATGTTGGCTTTAAAGGGAGGCCACTATCACTACTTTACATTTTACTCTGCAAAGTGTTACATCCCCATTTAGATCCAAAATTTGGACAATGATAAATTTGTTGAAGGGCTGAAATATTGGTCCTGTCCTCTCTATCTGCCATGGCCACATATATATCTACTCATGGTTTCAAATTATTGTTTGACAATATATATTCTCTTCCCCTGCATGTCCTCATGCTTTCCAACACTTCAAACACCCAAAATTAAAGTACTTTTACTTCCTGTGTTGTTTCATCTCCGCTTCCTTTCAAACAGTACTATTGACTTTCCTATTCCAATCTCTTCCCCTGCAAGTACAGCAACCTATATTTTACAATTCAAGATTTACTCATTTTTTAGAAAGTATGCATGCATCCCCCATTATTTAAACCTGCTGTTTTCATCTATTCTGTGTGTACAAATGATGCCTGCTCGTGACTTTTTTAGCTCCTGTTATTGGCTTCCATCTTTACCAGACTTGACAACTGCTGCTCCTCCCTCCTTAGCCTTCTTGATCACTCCATCTTCTTGCATATTCAAAATGTTGCCTCCTGCATACTGCTCTAAATCATCATACCCATGCCTGTGTTATGACCCTTCACTACTCAATTCCCTGCTTCGTAAAGAGATTACAAACTTGACGTTTCTTATCAGTTTTAATGCTAAGCATTTTTATAGCCACAATAAATGACTAAAACCTAATCTGGCATCTTAGAAAACACAATCTGTAAACAAACACACACATATGCATGTGTTTGCAAAAGTTCTCATACCTTATAATTTCTTTACATATTTTACATGTGTTGTGCATTTATAAGTTGGGTTTACTCTTTCCCTTTGTCCACTCATTCACTACTTATGTGAGCCGTTGCTTACTATAAGATACAAAAGTAAATGACTGGTGTAAGATAAAATGTCTTTCTCCAGTACCATATTATACTGAAAAACTAGGTGCCTTGTAGAACAAAGTCCCGCCGTAAAGGAAAAGATTGTACTGCAAATGCTAATGCCAGTCATTGGTTATGGGGCGTTATGCTGCTTTGTGTTACAATGTAATTACACGACCCACCATTGTGACAGGTTAAAAGAGCTAAACTGCTAAATTGATGCTTGCTCATGCTAATGTGACATATAGTAAGCCTGTCTGTATTTTTTCCTATATGCACAACCAAAATAAAGAATTAAAAAAAAAAAATTAAAAAAAAGAGCTAAACTGACTGTCGCTGAAATCCAGATGCACCCTTCATCTTTCCAGCCTTGTGTTTAAAAGCTTTTCTGGGAAGCTCCCATCCTACCTGAGCACCTGTTCCCACCTCCTATAACCTTTGATCCAGTACCAGCATTTTATTTAGTCCACCTCAACATAAAAAGAAAGCGTCTTGATCCTCATTTTCCTACAGAGCACTGCAATTATAGAAAGACCCACTTTCAAATATTCCCCCAGCCTAAAATAATTTAAGATATCCCTCTCTACATATCTCAAAACAGAATGCACCTATCATGATTGATTATAAATGTATTACTTGTTCTATGTTAAATTTTGTATATATGTTGGGTATTAATGTTGTTTTGGATACATGATGCAATTAAGATACTTTATACATCACCCACGACAAGAATATTAGGTAATGATTTTTGTACAACATGGTCTAACATCACTAACGGGACGCGACAAGGCTGTCCGTTATCTCCATGCTTTATATCATTTCAATAGAACCTCTAGCAATATGTAGAAATAATAAACTTATTAAGGGTATAATAACCAAGGATGAGGACATAAAGATCTGCTTATATGCGGATGATATACTCATCACTATTACCAATCCCATAAATTCACTACCCACTCTAATGAAGGAATTTGATACCTATAGTAAGATATCATTTTACAAGTTAAATGTGGAAGAAACTAAGGTACAAGTCAAAAAGGTTGATATAGAAGAACTAAATGTTTTAAGATCACAGTATTATTATTAGTGGGCCAAAAAAGATTTTCCAATACCTAGGAATCACAATGCCGGGGAATATAAAAAAAAATAAAGGTAATCATAGTTACATAGTTACATAGCTAAAAAAAGAGACGTGTCCATTAAGTTCAGCCTTCCTCACATTTGTTTTGTTTTTTGCTGTTGATCCAAAAGAAGGCAAAAAACAAAGTTTGAAGCACTTCCAATTTTGCAACAAACTAGGAAAAAAATGTCTTCTTGAACCCAGAATGGCAGTCAGATTAATACTTGGATCAAGAAGCTATTACCCTACAGGGAAAAATTATATCCTTGAATATTCTGTTTAAACATCTGTATGGACTCTCATAAAACCACTTCTTCAGGCAGAGAATTACACATCCTTATTGTTCTTACAGTAAAAAACATTTTCTTTGCCTTAGACAGAATCTTTTTTTTCTTCCAGTCTAAACACATGACCTCGTGTCCTATGTAAAGTCCGGTTTGTGAATAGATTTCCACACAATGGTTTATATTGGCCGCGGATATATTTGTATAATGTTATCATATCCCCTCTGAGGCGACATTTTTCTAAACTAAAGAGGTTTAAATTTGTTAACCTTTCTTCATAGCTGATATGTTCCATTCCTTTTATTAATTTTGTAGCCCGCCTAGTCCCTTTAATACAAATCAATTTTGAGAGGCTATTAAGATATACCCACAAGACACTTAGAATGGAGATCTCAAGATATATCCTAGTGGGGTAAAATAAATACAATTAAATCCTACATAATCCCAAAGTGGGCATACCTATTCCGTATGATTCTATTGAATATACATAAAAGCTGGCTGGACATGATAATATGTTTCACAAATTTCATTTGACGATCTAAAAAAAACAAGAATAAGCTCCCCGATACTGGCCAAGAATGGTTGGAAGGGTGGTTTAGGATACCAATTGATTAGAGAAATATATCTAGACAACATGATAATGACAAACTCCAAACAGCAGAATCTAAACATGAAGACTTGTATGAACTAGAATCAGAAACAATAAGTAAAAAAAAAATGTGGAAGTATTAATCTGGCAATTGGAAAATTACTATAACCTTACTTTTAGACACCCTAATGGTTCTACAACACACAAAAAAACAATCAGGGCCGGACTGGGACTTAAAATCAGCCCTTGATAAAAAATATCTATACCAGCCCCATAATGCATTGCGCCAGCATAGTGTGCAGATATGAAAGCTGGGAAGAAAAACGTAAAACTAAAACTATGACTCAAACGTGAAAAAAAGCACTCATAGGGCTTCTAAATAAACAAAAGAGATGATTTGTTGTAAGCAGACGTGCATTTACATATAATCAATGTTTCAGTACAACTACCTTGACATATTAAGTTTCGTAATTGGACTGAAATTGTGAATGTATGCTATTGCAGAGCAGTAAAAAAATGATGTTATCTTCCACATTTTAAAGTAACAAGAGTGTGCTCTTCACTTTGGCTGACAACTGGATGATCTCAGTCAACGCCAATTCAATTCCCATAGGAAAGCATTGGGAGACTATTGCGCATGTGTGGCAAAACACTGTGCTTCACAGCACCAATCAGCAATACATCAATGCCACTGGCGTACAAATAGGGGTCGCAATTTCGACCGGGCCCGTCACTCAAGGGGGCCCGGCTGCCATGCGGACCCCTCAACCCTGTACCAGCCGCCATGTTTTGCGGCCCCTGCCTGCGCGGCATACCAACGGGGCCGCCATTCAAGGGGTCCATTGAGCGGTGGGTGGGGGCCCTAAATTAGAATAAGGGGGGGACCTATTGTCCTCCCCCCAGCCCCCACCCCTGTGCGGTGGATGGGGGCCATAAATTAGAATGAGAGGGGGGACCTAATGTCCTCCCCCCTGGCCCCCACCCCTGAGCGGTGGGTGGGGGCCCTAAATTAGAATGAGGGGGGGACCTAATGTCCTCCCCCATGGCCCCCACCCCTGAGCGGTGGGTGGGGACTCTAAAAACTAATTAGGGGGACCTAATGTCCTCCCCCTAGCCCCCACCCCTGAGCAGTGGGTGGGGGCCCTAAATTAGAATGAGGGGGGACCTAATGTACTCCCCCCAGGCCCCCACCCCTGAGCGGTGGGTGGGGGCCCTAAATACTAATTAGGGGGGACCTAATATCCTCCCCAATGGCCCCCACCCCTGAGAGGTGGGTGGGGGCCCTAAAAACTAATTAGGTGGGGACCTAATGTCCTCCCCTCTGGCCCCCACCGCTGAGCGGTGGGTGGGGGCCCTAAATTAGAATGAGGGGGGGACCTAATGTCCTCCCCCATGGCCCCCACCCCTGAGCGGTGGGTGGGGACTCTAAAAACTAATTAGGGGGGGGACCTAATGTCCTCCCCCTGGCCCCCACCCCTGAGCAGTGGGTGGGGGCCCTAAATTAGAATGAGGGGGGACCTAATGTACTCTCCCCAGGCCCCCACCCCTGAGCGGTGGGTGGGGGCCCTAAATACTAATTAGGGGGGA
The DNA here is from genome assembly GCF_036172605.1 of Pelobates fuscus. Taxonomy (NCBI): domain Eukaryota; kingdom Metazoa; phylum Chordata; class Amphibia; order Anura; family Pelobatidae; genus Pelobates; species Pelobates fuscus. Next base: position 338,695,005 of record NC_086318.1, on the reverse strand, counting down.
CCTAATATCCTCCCCCCTGGCCCCCACCCCTGAGAGGTGGGTGGGGGCCCTAAAAACTAATTAGGTGGGGACCTAATGTCCTCCCCTCTGGCCCCCACCCCTGAGCGGTGGGTGGGGGCCCTAAGTACTAATTAGGGGGGGGACACCTAATGTCCTCTCCCTTGGCCCCCACCCCTGAGCGGCGGGTGGGGGCCCTAATTAAAAATTAGCCCCCCCTCCCCAGGTGACTAGGGATCCCCAAACCCCTAGTCACCCACCTCCCCCAAAAAATTAACCCCTACCTACCCCCCTCACCCTAAAAAATAGTGAGGGGGGACCATTAGCTAAACCTGTTAAAAAAAAAAAAAATACCATTTGATGTTTTCTTTCTTCTAAAATCTTATTTTTTCAGCCCCAAAAAAGGCCAAATAAAAAGCCATAATAACCGACGCACTTTAAAAAATATATATATATATCCATCTTCACCCGGCGAGGGCTCCGCGCAGACTGATTTCTGCAATTAGACTCAGAGCACTCTGATTGGTGGGTTTAAGCCATCCAATCAGACTGCTCTGACAGGTAAATGAAGAGACTGACAAGTCTCTACATTTACCTGTCACAGCACTCTGATTGGTTGGCTTGAAATCCACCAATCAGAGTGCTCTGTGTCATTTTACACAGCGTAAGAAAGTTCTTTGGACTCTGGGGTTTTGGGACCCCTAGTCACCTGGGGAGGGGGGGTTCATTTTTTATTTAGGGCCCCCACCCGCCGCTCAGGGGTGGGGGCCGGGGGGGAGGACAATAGGTGACCCCCCACTTAGTATTTAGGGCCCCCACCCACCGGTCAGGGGTGGGGGCCAGGGGGAGGACACTAGGTCCCCCCCTCATTCTAATTTAGGGCCCCCACCCACCGCTCAGGGGTGGGGGCTAAGGGGGAGGACATTAGGTCCTCCCCCCTCATTCTAATTTAGGGCCCTCACCCACCGCTCAGGGGTGGGAGCCGGGGGGGAGGACAATAGGCCCCCCTTTAGTTTAAAAGCCAGGAGGGGGGACCACAGGCGGCTCACTGTTTACTAGAGATGCCCATACTTGCGGTATAGCGAGTAGGAGCATAATGTACTAAAACTAAGTAATCTTTACTTAGTATTAGTAAATTTGGCTGAAAGACCAATTTAGGTCTTTCAGCCTTTTGGTAGATAACTCCCTAATACCGTGGGAATTAGGAAGTTATCTACCAAGTGGCTGCAAGAGAAGTTCCGAAATTCCGAAGTGCTGAAGTTGCCGAAGTTCCGAAGTGTCAAAGTGCAGAATTTCCGAAGTGCCGAGGTCCCGAAGTTCCGAAATTACCGAATTTCCGAAGTGTCGAAGTGCCGAAGTTGCCAAAGTCCTGAATTTCGGAATGCCGAACCGAACCGAAAAATGTTCCCATACACATGCCTTGTGTTAACCTCTACCACTTCAGCTGGAAAGCTATTCCATGCATCCACTATCCTCTCAGTAAAGTAATACTTCCGGATATTATTTTTAAACCTCTCCCCCTCTAATTGAAGACTATGTCCTCTAGTTGTGGTAGTTTTTCTTCTTTTAAATATAGTCTCCTCGTTTACTGCATTGATTCCCTTTATGTATTTAAATGTTTCTACCATATCCCCCCCGTCTCATCTTTCCTCCAAGCTTTACATGTTAAGTTTCTTTAACCTTTCCTTGTAAGTTTTATCCTGCAATCCATGAACCAGTTTAGTAGCCCTTCGGTTTCCAGTACTGCGTACAATACTCCAAGTAAGGTCTCACTAGTGTTCTGTACAATGGCATGAGCACTTCCCTCTTTCTACTGCTACTACCTCTCCCTATACAACCAAGCATTCTGCTAGCATTTCTTGCTGCTCTATTACATTGTCTGCCTACCTTTAAGTCATCAGAAATAATCACCCCTAAATCCCTTTCCTCAGATGTTGAGGTTAGGACTCTATCAAATATTCTGTACTCTGCCCTTTGGTTTTTACATCCAAGATGCATTATCTTGCACTTATCCACATTAAATGTCAGTGGCCACAACTCTGACCATTTTTCTAGTTTACCTAAATCATTTGCCATTTGGCTTATCCCTCCTGGAACATCAACCCTGTTACATATCTTAGCATCATCAGCAAAAAGACATACATTACCATCAAGACCGTCTGCAATATCACTAATACAAATATTAAAGAGAATGGGTCCAAGTACAGATCCCTGAGGTACCCCACGGGTGACAAGCCCATGCTTTGAATATACTCCATTGACTACAACCCTCTGTTGCCGGTCACTCAGCCACTGCCTTACCTATTCAACAATATTGGAATCCAAACTCAAAGATTGCAGTTTATTGATAAGCCTTCTATGTGCAACATTGTCAAAAGCCTTACTGAAATCTAAGTAAGCAATGTCTACTGCACCACCCTGATCTGTTATTTTAGTTACCCAATCAAAAAAATCAATAAGATTAGTTTGGCATGATCTCCCTGAAGTAAACCCATGTTGTCTCTGATCTTGAAATCCATGTGTTTTTAGATGTTCAACAATCCTATCCTTTAACATGGTTTCCATTTAATCAATGCTAAATGCAGGATGATTCTCACCCATTCTATGATGGCAACTAAAATTTTGATAGCGAGAGGTTGGAAGACAAATACATGTACAACAGTTACCCAATTCAAAGCCCAACTTCTATATCAATGATAAGGTGCATCAGACACTAATAGGTCTTATAAACAAACTAGAAGCCCTGAATATGGTATGAACCTGAGTAGATGGTGGTTAACCCAATTAAGAAAAAAACTAAACTTTTTGAAAACAACGCTTAAAGCGGCACTGTCATGCCGAATTCCGTTTTTTTTTTAACCCCCCTCCCGCCTCAACTACATCCAATCGACCCCCTAGTCACCCCCAAATGCCCCTAAGCCCCCCAGATTACCTATTTTTTATTCTTTATTTTCTGCCCCGATCTTTATTCAGGGCGCCGCCATCTTTGTGTGGGTAGGTGAAGTCCCTGTGGGACACGTCATCTACCCACACTACACAGACTGTGAGATTCCCGCACATGCCCAGTGAAACATCTGGACATGCGAACGGGAATTTCACCTATTCATTCATTCATCAGACAGACGAATGAATGAATAGAAAAAAATCAGACGAACAAACTAACACTGTGTATCAGTGTTCGTTTGTTTGTTCGGTTTATTACAAGGAGGGAGCTACCGGCGTGCAGCTCCCTCCTTGTAATATGTAAAGACAGAAGCGGTGGGGAGCTGTGCTCCCCACCACTTCATTAGCCCCCCAGGTCCTCCCCTCACTCTATGGGGGTCAATATGACCCCCATAATAGCACAAGGGAGATTCAAATCTCCCCAATGCCCCTACTCGCTATATCGCGAGTAGGGGCATGTCCACTAAACAGTGAGCAGCCTGTGGCTGCTCACTGTAAAAAAAAAAAAAAAAAAGGGTAATAAGGGGGGGACGGGGGACCTACTGTCCTCCCCCGCCGGCCCCCACCCCTGGACGGCGGGTGGGGGCCATAATGGGAATGAGGGGGGACCTACTGTCCTCCCCTCAGGCCCCCACCCCTGGGCGGCGGGTGGGGGCCATAATAGTAATAAGGGGGGGGGGGGGGACCTACTGTCCTCCACCCCCCGGCCCCCACCCCTGGGCGGCGGGTGGGGGCCATAATAGTAATAAGGGGGGGGAGACCTACTGTCCTCCACCCACCGGCCCCCACCCCTGGGCGGCGGGTGGGGGCCATAATAGTAATAAGGGGGGGGGGACCTACTGTCCTCCACCCCCCGGCCCCCACCCCTGGGCGGCGGGTGGGGGCCATAACAGTAACAAGGGGGGGGGGGGGACCTACTGTCCTCCCCCCCGGCCCCCACCCCTGGGCGGCGGGTGGGGGCCATAATAGTAATAAGGGGGGGGGGGGATCTACTGTCCTCCCCCCCCCCCCCCGGCACCCACCCCTGGGCGGCGGGTGGGGGCCATAACGATAATGGGGGGGGGACCTACTGTCCTCCCCCCGCCCCCACCCCTGGGCGGCGGGTGGGGGCACTAAGTAAATTCCCCCCCCCCCCCATCAAGGTGACTAGGGGTGCCCAAGCCCCTAGTCACCCACCCCCCACCCAAATAAAAAATGCCCCTACCTACCCCCCTCACCCTAAAAAATAGTGAGGGGGGAATAAAATTGCTAACCTGTAAAGTAAAATTAAACTTACCATTCGACGTCTTCTTTTTTCTAAAATCTTCATTTTTCAGCCCCAAAAAAGGCCAAATAAAAAACCATCATAGCCGTCGAACTAAAAATAAAATAAAAAACCCGAGCGCAAAAAAAAAAAACCCGACGAAAAATAAAAAACCCGAGCGCACAAAAAAATAATCCATCTTCACCCATGGAGGGCTCCGCGCAGACTGAGCTCCGCAGGGCTGGGCAAGGCTTATAAAGCCTTGCCCCGCCCTGCAATTAGCCTAAGAACACTCTGATTGGTGGGTTTAAGCCAATCAGAGTGCTCTTTGTCATTTTACAAGCGTGGGAAAGTTCTTTGGAATTTTCCCACGCTTGTAAAATGACACAGAGCACTGTGATTGGATGGCTTGAAATCCATCCAATCACAGTGCTCTGTGTCATTTTACAAGCGTGGGAAAGAACTTTCCCACGCTTGTAAAATGACACAGAGCACTGTGATTGGATGGATTTCAAGCCATCCAATCACAGTGCTCTGTGTCATTTTACAAGCGTGGGAAAATTCCAAAGAACTTTCCCACGCTTGTAAAATGACACAGAGCACTGTGATTGGATGGATTTCAAGCCATCCAATCACAGTGCTCTGTGTCATTTTACAAGCGTGGGAAAGTTCTTTGGAATTTTCCCACGCTTGTAAAATGACACAGAGCACTGTGATTGGATGGATTTCAAGCCATCCAATCACAGTGCTCTGTGTCATTTTACAAGCGTGGGAAAATTCCAAAGAACTTTCCCACGCTTGTAAAATGACACAGAGCACTGTGATTGGATGGATTTCAAGCCATCCAATCACAGTGCTCTGTGTCATTTTACAAGCGTGGGAAAGTTCCAAAGAATTTTCCCACGCTTGTAAAATGACACAGAGCACTGTGATTGGATGGATTTCAAGCCATCCAATCACAGTGCTCTGTGTCATTTTACAAGCGTGGGAAAATTCCAAAGAACTTTCCCACGCTTGTAAAATGACAAAGAGCACTCTGATTGTCTTAAACCCACCAATCAGAGTGTTCTTAGGCTAATTGCAGGGCGGGGCAAGGCTTTATAAGCCTTGCCCAGCCCTGCGGAGCTCAGTCTGCGCGGAGCCCTCCATGGGTGAAGATGGATTATTTTTTTGTGCGCTCGGGTTTTTTATTTTTCGTCGGGTTTTTTTTTTTGCGCTCGGGTTTTTTATTTTATTTTTAGTTCGACGGCTATGATGGTTTTTTATTTGGCCTTTTTTGGGGCTGAAAAATGAAGATTTTAGAAAAAAGAAGACGTCGAATGGTAAGTTTAATTTTACTTTACAGGTTAGCAATTTTATTCCCCCCTCACTATTTTTTAGGGTGAGGGGGGTAGGTAGGGGCATTTTTTATTTGGGTGGGGGGTGGGTGACTAGGGGCTTGGGCACCCCTAGTCACCTTGATGGGGGGGGGGGGAATTTACTTAGTGCCCCCACCCGCCGCCCAGGGGTGGGGGCGGGGGGAGGACAGTAGGTCCCCCCCCATTATCGTTATGGCCCCCACCCGCCGCCCAGGGGTGGGGGCTGGGGGGGGGGGGAGGACAGTAGATCCCCCCCCCCCCCTTATTACTATTATGGCCCCCACCCGCCGCCCAGGGGTGGGGGCCGGGGGGGAGGACAGTAGGTCCCCCCCCCCCCTACTACTATTATGGCCCCCACCCGCCGCCCAGGGGTGGGGGCCTGGGGGGGGAGGACAGTAGGTCCCCCCCCCCTACTACTATTATGGCCCCCACCCGCCGGCCAGGGGTGGGGGCCGGGGGGGAGGACAGTAGGTCCCCCCCCTACTACTATTATGGCCCCCACCCGCCGCCCAGGGGTGGGGGCCGGGGGGGGAGGACAGTAGGTCCCCCCCCCCCTCTTATTACCATTATGGCCCCCACCCGCCGGCCCGGGGTGGGGGCCGGGGGGGAGGACAGTAGGTCCCCCCCCCCCCCTTTATTAACATTATGGCCCCCACCCGCCGCCCAGGGGTGGGGGCCGGGGGGGGAGGACAGTAGGTCCCCCCCTCATTATCTTTATGGCCCCCACCCACCGCTCAGGGGTGGGGGCCGGGGGGGGGGGGGACAATAGGTCTCCCTCCCTTATTTTACTTAACGGCCCCCACCCGTCATTTAGGGGTGGGGGGCAATATTTTTTTTTTTTTTTTCTACAGTGAGCAGCCACAGGCTGCTCACTGCTTACTAGACATGCCCCTACTCGCGGTATAGCGAGTAGGGGCATATTATTTACTAATACCAAGTCATTTTTACTTAGTGTTAGTAAATTTGGCTGAAAGACCAATTTAGGTCTTTCAGCCTTTTAGTAGATAGCTCCCTGATACCGTGGGAATTAGGGAGTTATCTACTAAGCGGCTGCAAGATGCAGCCACAGCAATGAATAGGATCGGAGTTTCATTCATTTGAATGAAATTCCGATCCGAACAAAGTACCGATTTGCTTCCTAACACCAATGGAGAAACTCTTCTCATTCTGTTAGGATGCAATTCGGCAGTTTTGCCGGCGTTCTGTCTAAGTGACAGGACTTTCGGCAATACTGACAGGAAGCATTGTGGGAACAGGGAGGAAAGCTAGGGATCATGGGAAAATTGCTCTGACCAGCGGAAATGAAGCACACTTTGCTCCTCCGCTGGTCAGAGCTGGTCAAGCGGAGGAATCCCATAAGACAAAGAGTCCCTACTTTGTCTTATGGTTTTAAAGAAAACTAAAGAAGAATGGAAGAAATGAATAACAGATCCCGAGAGAGGGTGAGAAGAGGAAGAGATTGAGGAAAGGTAAGTTCGGCATGACAGTGCCGCTTTAATAGTCTGATGTGGAGTATTAACAGGAGGCCCCTAGAGTATGAATGATTGAATGAATGTTTGTCCAAATTCTGTATACATTTGCAGAACTGAATAACAGATATATGACTGTTTTTGTTTTGAAGTTTCTTTTTTTTGTGTGTATATTGCTTTTTTGTTGGTGTTTTGTGGTATACTTTTTTATATGATACAAATCATTAAAGACCAATTTAAACCAATATTATTTTTGTATTTTATGGTACACTGTTGTATCAATGCAATTTTTTGTGGACCCAGGACATACTTGAAAACAAGAGAAATCTCTATGTATTTTAAACATATTGTGGCAAGGTATTGAAATACATATACACATGTATGTATATTTAAAAATAGAAAATGTATTTAGTAATATACAGACTTGTATTTGTACATTTATAATGTAATTTCTATTCTAAAATAACCTAGTTTTTCAGTTGTAAAATGTCTTGTGAAGAACGGCAAGAGAAGCTTTCAATTCACATCTGCCTGACTAACCTGAAAGAGGTTTCAATTAACTGCAATCTAAATGAGGATGACATGCATGGAGAGCAATGCAAGCACATTTACCTTAGGCATATCTCAGAAGGCATCGTCCAAGTCGGCTCTTCTGAGTCTTCACGCTTACGGTCCGGGGAAGGAACAAACAAGCATTCCAGCTACAAACAGAAAATAAATTAAATATTAGGGAACAAATCTATCAGTCAGAAAAGATCACTCGAGATAACTGGTGGATAAACTGATTTTCCTCTAAGAAATATAAAATAAACACATTCATTTAACAATGAGAGCTCACTTTAACTTTTATTTTGGAACTATGTAAAACAAATCATTAACTTCTGTAATACACAAGCATGGTGCAAGATTATTATTATCAATTTTGCATTTTTTATTGATTATTCAAGAGGTTATAGTGTAGGATAAATCAAATAAGAGACAAGGCTCAAAGTCGTTAGTTCTGTCAATCTCCGTGATATAGTGTGTGCATGTAGAACCATACATCCAGACTGGTAGAGATCTTTGTCATATGATGTCCGGCTGTGTCCCGTAAAGAACGTTTTGGGTATCAGGATATGTAAGAATAGATTTAGAATGGGATATTTAAACTGGTTTTATTACTTTCATTAAATGGTTTCTCCAAGCATTTAAAAAAAAAAAATCTTTGAATAATGTCTTATTGACATTAATGTTTAGGGACGCCCCAAAAATATGCTAGAAAAACATTTTAAAGGAAGTTTAACTTATCTTAATCCAGCACCAGGCGAAGCAGTGCGTGCTGGCGACAGATGGAAAATATGCACAGAATGGAAATAAGCCCAGGAACACAATTCAAAATTGTTCTCTGCATGTTCAGTGTTTCAAGCTGAAACAAGCTATAACAGACTCTTACCACCACTTCAAAAAGCAGAATCGGTCTGATGCCCCCAACAAGTATGTCCTGTAACGAGGAATGCAGGTGGGCAGAGTAATAGTAAGAGGGCCAGTGACCTGAATTGTGTAACTGGAAGTGCCTGTAGACTAGGCAGGTCAGACTGGCATGAATGCACTCCAGGCTGCTTGACAATTACACAGACCAGCCAGCTAAAAGCCGTTTCTAATGATCCATTTACACTACACTCTCTATGGACAGTTCCCCGGTGTCTCCAAATGTGGGACATCAGGGAACAAAATAGGGATGGTGGGACAGGACCCTAAAAGAAGAACCATCCCACCAAACTTGGGAATGTTGGGAGTCTTTTGTATCAAATTGAAGTGTTCCCAAAAGTGATTAAAGCAGGGGTCGGGATTTTACTGGCATGGTGAGAAGTTGCAATTTGCATCCAGTGCCTCGAGACTTATTGGCTTCTAATCTTTTTTTTTGGACTACTTTCTGATCACCCAACTTATTCCTGACAAATCTATTGACAATCTGCAATCATAGGAGCATATGATCTGTACTTGTTGGTGACAACTCAGCTTCATTTTGTCCAGCATTCTGCTGGAGCAGCCCTGCGGCAAATCTGTGACCTACTTGGCAACACAATCTATGGTAGTGGGCTATTTAAAAGGAGTAGAAACCCTCACAAAGGTCACTCATGCAATCGAAGAGGAAGACAGAATAAGTATCTGCAAGGTGTGGTGCATCAGCATCACTCTCCACTCCAGCCCATCACTCCAGCTTCTATTAGGACTAATCTGGACTATTGGTAGGCTTGGACAGGTTGACTTAGGGTTCAATCCTACTTTTCTACCTGGTGGCTTGATCGTTTCTTCCCTGGACTATACCGCATGGGCCATTGGAAGTATTTCCCCTTTTCTTATCTAAGCACCTCTTCAGCCCCAGTCTCTCAAAAACGAATAATAGTGACTTATCATGTCTAGTGGAGTTCACTCTAGTACTTCATAAAGGAGCCATAATCTCAAGTAAAATCTCAAGTAAAATGTCTATAGAGTGAAATTGTCTGGTATTTATTTCTATAACTTACTGTAATTGTCTGGTATTTATTTCTATAACTTACTGTAATTGTCTGGTATTTATTTCTATAACTTACTGTTGTCCACTTGTGTGTTCTATTGTATGATTGTGCACAGTCCTACTGCTTTACGTTTATGATTTTATTCCAAAAATCTGATGCATTGTATCATGCATACATACCGGTATTTGTCCTCTAGGATGTTAATGAGAAAGTGCTACCTTATTGTGATGTACAGTATCTCTTTTGTAATGTGAGAAACAAAAAAAAGGAAAAACAAGCTTGCTTAGAGTCCCTAAAGTTCCTCCCACCACAGCTCTACTCATATTCCAACACAGCACTTGTCATTTGTTAAAAAATATTGTTTCTCCGATATCCAGATTTTATTAAGACACGGAGGCTCCTATTATGCTGCACTCTTTCTTTATTTCCCTCAGCAGCAAAGAAAAAACTTTATAAATATAACAGTAGTAACATTAACAGTCTTAGGTGTATTCGTCCTAGTAACAGGAACAGCCAATCAGGAACAGCCAATCAGGTTCCACTTCTCCAGCATAATAGGCTCTGTCAGCCAATCCTGTTCCTCTTTCTTTGCTGCTCCCTCAGTTAAGTATATCTGATCCCTCAGGCTCCTTAACTGTGGGATTATTATTATTATTATCACTATTATCATACTTATTCTGATATTTTATTAACTTTTATTAACTTTTATTATTATTATTTATTGCTATTCATTGTCATTATTACTACAAGTAAAAGTTTTACTGTTATCCTTCATTGATTTTTTATGTACTGTATCACTGTTTCCTTTTACTATCTCTGCCTTTAATTTTCCGCGGTCCAGCCTGTTCCCCAGAGCCTAATTTACGAGCGGGCTCGGAGAAGTCGGCTGGAGCCGCATTCGGCGCTTCGCGCCCTTTTTCCTTACTGGCGCCGTGAACGGCCGCCACCCACAGAGCTCTTAGAGCTCAAATGCCAGTTCCCTGCTCGCGGCGCTGGAATGTGTACACTTTCTAGTGATTACACATTCGCCGCGAGCACAGCTTACCGGCTATCCGCTTTTCTTTTCCTTTCTGCCGCCCGCGGCGGCCATTTTCTTGCCTTCCCGCGCTCACACACAGCTCCACCCCCAACGCCCGGTCCTCGGAGTTGGGTTAAAGCTGTAGTGGCGGTCGGACGGCTCTTTGCTCCCTCCTTGCTGTTTTCTGCATTTACCTGTGACTCTTGCAATATTTTGTCAAATTACTGCTAAGTTTATGTGAGTAATTATTTTTACATTGTACTTAAAGGTATATTGCCCCTTTTTCCTTCGGGTTAATCAACCCATTTTTTAGTTTCAGCTAGATATTACTATTGCCCAATCTCATACTCAGCATGCCTGGTGAGAAAGAGATACCCACCCCTTCTGGGTCCCTTGTCACTAAACCAGGGAGTGTAAAAACACCCACAGGGGTATCTGAATTTGGAGCGGCTAACCCCGCTGATTTTGTTCCCACTGCTGATATGCAGTCTCTGATTGACGACACTATGTCCCATGTTATGACAAAGGCCCTCACATCGGCCATGGGACTGATGTCTGAATCTTTCTCGCAGACTCTTTCACAGGCCCTGCTTGAGGCACAGAAGTCGCCTCAGCCGACAGTTGCCCAGACCTTGCCAGTGGTAGCCCCTATACTACCTCACTCTGGCCGCAAGGCCACGGCAAAAACCAAACACTCTTCAATCTCACAGATGGACAGCTATAAACCTGTCACAGATGGCGCGCCTAATATACCACCGCGCAAAAGAGCCACTAGCCGGGCAAAATCGGCTAGGTTATGGAAACGGGCAAAAGCCCAAATAGACTCTGAGTCGGATCTCAGCGAGATTGAAGAGGAAACCTGCATGGATACAGAGGATCCATCAGATCCCGAATCCGATGATATGGTAGAAGACCATGGCCCCAGAGACCATAATACGCCTCCATCTGAATCATTTGGCATGGAGCTTAAGGTCCCAGACGATGCAAACAATTTAGTTGACCCCTATGGGGAACCTCTGTTCGATCCCGATGACCTACGTCATCCAAGGTCAGCAGACTGGTCCCCTTCGGCCCATGTGGCCAAATACGTTGCATCAAGAACTTGCAAGCCTTTAAATAAGGCAACACGCAATAAGCTACGGGCAGAATGCCCACGCCCTACCGTCCCGGACGAGGCCTGCAGAACACCTGCAGTAGACCCTAAAATCGTCCAATTCCTGGGCAAGACTGGCTGGAAGCCTAATAAGGGCCTTGATTTCTCCCTGCGCAATTGCCAGGATAAATTATTGGATATATTGGGCCCAGCAACCAAAATTTTTGATATGGTCGAAAACGACCAAGAATTAGATCGTTCTGCCATAAGTGGTTGGATTCAAAGAGTAATTTGCCTGATCGGCAATGCTAACTGTGCGATGGCCACAGAACGTTGCAAGGCGATCTTATTAAAGATAGAGCCAAAATTGGTGAATATGGCTATTACCGAGCCGGGCACCCAGGCCCGTGGTCTCCTGTTCGGAGACAATTTTGTCAAGGAGCTTGGCTCCTTTGTACATACCTTTACTGCCCTAGACAAGGCGCAATCGAATATGCGCAGAGTTTTCCACCCTAAGGTTTTTGGTGGGGCCGGAAGAGCCAGGAGCCGTCTGTCCGGCCGTGTTAACAGGGGTTCATTCCGACAGAACCGAGGCTCCTACACTGGACAAACCTCCTTCACAGAACACCGTAACACCCCGGCCTTCTTCCCACACCGTGGGCGGCCATGGGTTGCTCGTGGATCACGTGGTACCAGACCAAGCAGACGACCTTATGGTAAGTCCTCTCACACTTCCTTCTTCCCTAGGGGCAGTGGGGGGCAGACTCCGAAATTTTTTCCATGTATGGTCACACATTTCATCAGATGCCTGGGTATTGAATACGGTAAGAGGGTATGCCTTAGAGTTCCTGTCCCTCCCAGTACAAATCTCCCCACCACAGGGAATGCTGTTCTCCCAACAAGACGCCTCCCTTATATCCAAGGAGGTCTTGGAATTGGCACACAAACAGGCCATCTTAGAGATCCCTATGACTACCCTAGGCTATGTGAGCAACCTATTCTTAGTTGCCAAGAAAGGCGGCGGCGTCCGCCCAGTGATCAATTTGAAACAGCTCAACACTTTTGTTGCCTACAACCATTTCAAAATGGAAGGCATACACTGCCTCCGAGATCTTATACAACCGTCAGACTGGATGGTCAAGTTAGACCTCCAGGACGCCTACCTCACAATACCAATCACACGTCAGCACCAAGACTTCCTCCAATTCATATGGCAAGGAAGAAAATGGAGATTCGCCTGTCTCCCATTCGGTCTCTCCTCAGCCCCATGGTGTTTCACCAAGCTCTTGAAACCCGTGGTGGCTCTACTTCGAAGTCGAGGGGTTCGTCTCATAATCTACTTAGACGACATCCTCATCATGGGTCAGTCCAACCACATTATCAGAACCCATCTGACGTGGACACAGAATCTTTTACAGAACCTGGGCTTTCTTATCAATCAGGAAAAGTCCATCCTGACCCCTACACGACAGATAGAGTTTTTGGGCCTCGTAGTGAACTCTACTCTACAGACACTACACTTACCGACTGCGAAATTGGCCACCATAAAGAAGGAGATCAGACGCACTCTGAAGATTCCCCTAATCTCCCTAAAGCAATTGGCGAGAGTGATTGGCCTCTTGGCGGCCTCCATTCAGGCCATCTTCCCGGGCCCTCTACATTATCGAGCGTTACAGCGCCTACAAGCCTCTCATCTGAGAGACGGGTCTTCATACACGGACATGATCTCTCTGGACACAGAGGCAAAAACAGAACTCAGATGGTGGCTCTCCCATATGGAAGCATGGAATGGCCGGGCCATTTTCGGCACCGCACCAGACATAGTAATAGAATCCGATGCGAGCTTGCACGGTTGGGGTGCACGCTGTGGCAATATCTCTACAAGTGGCAGATGGTCCGAAGTGGAATCAACGCTTCACATCAATTGCCTAGAACTCCTAGCCGGTTCTTTTGCAATCCGCAGTTTCTCAACGACTCAAGCCCGATGTGCCATTCTATTGAAAATGGACAACATATCAGCAGTCCGTTATATAAATCACTTGGGCGGCACGAAGTCCAAGGTCTTGGCGAATCTGGCACGAGACTTTTGGCAATTCTGCCTGGCACAGGGTATCTCGGTCACAGCGGAGTACATTCCGGGCCTCTGCAATACAACGGCGGATTGGTACTCAAGACACCTCAGGGATTCCAGCGACTGGCACCTGAACCCCAGGGTCTTTCAAGACATCCAATCCCTATGGGGACCTCTGGACAAAGACTTGTTCGCCTCCCGTTTGAACAAGCAACTCCCCAGGCTTTTCAGTTGGAAACCTGACCCAGAAGCACTGGCAACAGATGCCTTTACCCAACGAACTACGCGTTTCCTCCTTTTGCATTGATTCCACGATGCCTAATACATCTACGGCAACAGAGGGGAACGACAGTGCTCGTGGCACCATTATGGCCGTCTCAACCATGGTTTCCTTCTCTGCTGGAAATGGCGGTAGACATACCCCGCACGCTCCCATGCTTCGACTACCTGCTCCAAGACCCGGACGGGTCCCCTCACCCCCTGATTCAACAACAACTACTACATCTCACGGCATGGCTGGTTTCCGGGAACCCTACTCAATCGAAGGGGTTTCGGAATAAACTCTCCAACTTCTCGAGAGCGCATGGGCACCCGGCACGAGACAAGCTTATAAATCTGCTTGGAGCAAATGGCACGATTGGAGCATGGAACGGAACTTGGATCCCATATCGGCTCCTTTGAATGCGATCCTGCAGTTCTTAACTTCAAAACGGCAAAGCATACCGTACGGTGAACCTCTACAGATCGGCCATTTCGGCCGCACACCAAGGCATCAATGGCGCACCGATAGGACGCCACCCACTGGTATGCCGACTCATACGCGGCATCAGATTCGCACAACCCCCGCTACCACGCTATTCAGTGCTATGGGACGTCTCCATTATCCTCCTTTTCCTCGAATCTTGGCCGGATAACGCATCACTATCTTTGAAACAACTGTCGGCAAAACTGGTCATGCTCCTATGCCTCATATCCTGCAAAAGGGTCTCAGACGTTAGAGCGTTAGACATCACCGCACGGTCCTACACGCCAGAAGGGGTCACTTTTGATATATCACGGAGAACAAAAAGCTCGACAAAGAGAGTGACATACCCAGCCTTTCCTGACAAGCCTCTCTTATGCCCGGTTAAATGCCTACAACTCTACGAAATGCGCACCATGACGTTGCGGGACCCAAATAAACATGAACTCTTCATCTCTTTCCAAAGACCACACCTACCGGTGTCTACCACAACCCTGGCCCGCTGGGTCAAATGGATCATGACTACGGCAGGAATTGACACCTCCATATTTTCTCCTCACTCCATAAGAGGAGCAATGGCTTCCAAGGCCTCTTCCATGGGTTGTCGCCTGGAAGACATTTTGAAAGCGGCCGACTGGTCCTCAGAAACCACCTTCCGTGATTTCTACTTCAAACCAATACAACACTTCGCAGGAACGGTAGTTTCTCAGCTTTAAACCAGCATAATAGGAGCCTCCGTGTCTTAATAAAATTCAAGGATTTTACTATTACCATGACGTAAAGTCATGATTTTATTAATGACACGGAGGCGAGTATTATCCCTCCCTCCCACCCGGCGACGGTGGAAAGGTAGACGGGAGTTGGGTAAGTTGACCTACGGTAAGTCATTTTAACAGAATATTAAATTACAGTTATACTTGCAACCAGGTGAGTCTTCATTATGATAGTCTTTTGTCTATACGTTCACCAGTATCTACAGATTAAATAATATCCCCTTGGACAAACATTGACCAAACACTAGCTCAAATACCTATGATTATGCATACACCCAGTTTGATGCTAAGGTATTACCATATTTCTCCTCTTTTACAGCCTAATCTACCCTACATCGAAAGGGAAAACTCCTTCCTGTACAGTTTCATGTTCGGTTGGACACTTTACTACTTCGGGACTGCAAATAAAGAGGAACAGGATTGGCTGACAGAGCCTATTATGCTGGAGAAGTGGAACCTGATTGGCTGTTCCTGATTGGCTGTTCCTGTTACTAGGAAGAATACACCTAAGACTGTTAATGTTACTACTGTTATATTTATAAAGTTTTTTCTTTGCTGCTGAGGGAAATAAAGAAAGAGTGCAGCATAATACTCGCCTCCGTGTCATTAATAAAATCATGACTTTACGTCATGGTAATAGTAAAATCCTTGAATTGTTGGATAATTTATATGTCTTTGTATGCATTTGGGTCTGTATGTGCCTGTATAAATGTGATGCTGTTTGTCAATGCTCCCATATTATACAAAGAACAGAAAGGCTGCAATCACCTAAATAATAGACAGATATATATTACATATGTTGATTCTATGTTTCTAGATGGCTGCAAACTTTGGAATCATGTGTCATGTGACAGAGACATGTGTCCATCAAGTTGAACCTTTCTCACATTTGTTTTTTGCTATTGATCCAAAAGAAGAAAAATGCCCTCTTGATCCCAGAATGGCAGTCAGATTTATCCTTGGA
The DNA here is from genome assembly GCF_036172605.1 of Pelobates fuscus. NCBI lineage: Eukaryota > Metazoa > Chordata > Amphibia > Anura > Pelobatidae > Pelobates > Pelobates fuscus. The sequence goes on along the minus strand of NC_086318.1, from coordinate 338,678,836 downwards.
TCAAGAAGCTATTATAGTCTTTCAGTTCAGTGTTTAAATTAAAATATGTCATAACACAAAACATTTTAGCTTGACTTCAATTTGATACATTTACACAGTACAGTACAGTACAGTGCATTGATTATGAACGGGGAAAAAAACCAGAAAAAAACAAATCAATACAAATGAAGTACAAAAAAGAATAAAGGCACAATACTAATACTGTAATCAAATTACCGTATATCCTTTATCTACTAGACTTCCATTCATATCCTTGCACTGTTTCCTCATTTCCTCTAAAATTAAATTAAAAGTTATGTGAAATACGATTCTTTCTCACAGCAGCTTTAGGCTGCATGTTTGGATTCTAGCATTGGCTACCATATCTCATAACATAGCCCAGGGGTAGGCAAGCTTCGGTACTCCAGATGTTGTGGACTACGCCTCCCATAATGCTCTTCCAACCCTAATGCTGGCAAGCATCAGGAGAGATGGAGTCCACAAAATCTGGAGTGCCGAATGTTGACTAACCCTGACACAACCTATTATTACCATCACTGGAAAGTTTTAGGACTCTGTTTAATGAAGTCTGAATGGCCCAGTACCTAATGGGGCACACCAATTCAATGCAGAACAGGGCCATGCCGGCTACAAGATCTGGACACTGAAGATGGGGGGCATATCTACTAAACAATGGGCTGCAAGAGCGGCAGAGCCCTTGCCATTTGTTTGAAATTCAGAATCCTCAATAGCCAGATGGATGAATAATATGTGTTTGTTTGAATTAAGCCCTAAAAGCTATTTGTAACTTTATTCCTTAATTTTCAATGTGGTGGCTGACTAGTAGCTGCTGTCCAGACTGCACACTAATGAAATTTATTGTAATGGCATACAAATGGCACATTTTTGCTACGTTTGCTGGTGATTTGTTTTTGGTCTTTACATATCTGCGTGGACTGATAGACTTTCCTACAAAAGGCTACACCTTGCTCAATAGAGGGCCTTTACAATGAAGTTGATGGTCAAACAGAAAGACTTCTGTTCCTGGCTCCTGTAAACCTACTTTGATACCATCCTTAAACCCAACCCAATCTACTCTACTAAGCTTATTTATTCCAACCTGATCTTTGTTACCAACCTACTTTATTCCAATCTGGACTACTCTACAATCCAGCTTTATTACCAACCTGCTCCATACCAACCTGAACTACGCTACTAACCTGCTTTATCTTACCAACCTGCTTTATACCTACCTGAATTACACAACCAACCTGCTCTATACCAACCTGCATAACACCAACCTGGACTTCGCTACGAACTAATATTACAAGGTATTTACCAAAGAAAGCGCGCTAAACTGATCTGTAAATAGAGAATAACAACATATAGTGCAGACTATCTGAACAAGGTCCAAAATATGTGGAAAAAAAGGGGGGGATATAGGAAAAAAACTCACATTTACCAGAGCCCTATCACCCCAGGCTCTGGGTTTGCAATGCTCCACTTAAGAGGGAAAGTTCCCACACTGGTTAGGCTCCAAGCCCACTGGATACCGATAAAGCTGTGCAATATAGGACAGAGAGAGGCAGGACCTCCAATTGAATAGTATCAAAGACAATTTATTAAAAGTAAATGGTTAAAAACTCTTACTTTGCGAGTGGTGGGTTATGCTAACATAGCTACCCACATAAAAGCATGTAAACAGCAAGTATGAAAACACTTCCTGGTTTCGTCCGTCCCGATCACGTGATCACTTCCGGGTCCGCCTCTCTCGTGACGTGTGTGTGACGCGTTTCGCCCGCCTCCACAGGCTTCCTCTGACAACGTCATTGGTGTCCAGCCCTGTCTTTTAAGTGTCTCGCTCCTCCCCTTCTGCTGTTTCATTGGTCCGGGGGCGTGGTTTCCTCAGAAAGGCTGGTATTATGCATCTAATGGATTTTAAATCTCTAGTCCAGCATACTTATACGTATATACTTTTCAAACAGGTAACTCACATTAAAGGGCTAGTGTCCAACCTATTATTGCACATAACTACTCATACAGAATGTCATGTATAAATCATGTTACATTGATACAAAGAATATGTAATAAAAATAAATAATAAAACTTATGACATAAAATACAGGATCAATACAGTATAATATACAGCTTATGTGGGCAGAACCTCACCTAGAGATCCAAGTGTAGGAAACTGGATAATAATTATAAGAAATATTTAAATAGTGAAAAGATCTATACTGCTATATTACATACTATGGAGTGGTATTCATTACAAATTATCACGTATTATTGTTACGTACCGATATATAGCTCAATGCGATATAAGGATCTGTAGTTATCCATCCCAAAAGAGTGATGGATACCAGCTCTACTCTCTTTAGATCTATAGGAGAAGTTCTGCTGTCTTGGAGAAAAAGTTTTCTGCATAAATGCAGTCCCACTATGTTATATCTTTTCAAATCATATTTATACTAGAGGAGTGCTATAAATATAGCGAAAGTGTGTACATTTAAAAGGAATTCATCCTATTTCACAATCTATTATCAAAAGGTGTATATTATACATACATCTAACTGACATATAAGTATTGGCAGCTTCTCTTCTAGAGAAAAAGGAGAAAGATGTTAAACATCATAACAAAAGTACATAACAGGCTTTGCGATTTAATTATCCATTAGAGGAAATGGCAGACCTCAAAATCCCCATTTAAACCTCTAGGGAATAACGACTTCAATTTAAACACCCACCTCATCTCTTGTTTTGCTAGTTTATTGTCCAAATTCTCCCCCCTCCAATTTCTATTAACCCTTTCAATCCCAATAAACTGGAGTTTGGTCGCATCTCCTTGGTGCTTGTGTATGAAGTGTGAAGACAAAGGGTGCTCCTTGAACCCCCTTTTAATATTACGTAGGTGTTCCTCAATGCGGATATGTATCTGTCTAGTGGTTTTCCCCACATAGTGCATGTTGCATGGACATGTGAGGACATAGACGCAATTAGTGGTATGACACGTTATTAACTGTTTGATTTGATATATCTGTTTTGTGTTTCCCCCTCTTAATTCTTTTTTCACACCTTTCGGTGCTCCTGTGGTCCTGCAGGCTAGACAGTATCCGCATTGAAAGAAACCTACGCCTTGATCCAAAAAGGTTTTTATACGATTATCCTGTTTAAAGCTACTTCTCACGAGATGATTTTTAATACTAGGCGTCCCTCTATAAATGATCCTAGGTTTTTTGGGGACTATTTGATCCAGAAGAGGGTCCTCCTGTAAAATAAACCAGTACTTATTTACAATTCTCTTCAGTTCTTTATTTTTCCCTGAATAATCGAAAATAAGTGGGACCTCATTAATCTTATTCTCTCCCCCTTTGATTTGTTTTTTATCGTTCTTTAGAAGATCATCCCTACTTACAATGCTTGTTTCCTTATATGCCTTGTCCAGTATTGCTTTTGGATAGTTCTTGACTGTGAAGTCATTCATTAGCTTGTGCACCTGGGATTCATAAGAGTCTGTACTGGTGCAGTTCCTTTTGATCCTCATCATTTGTCCTTTGGGGATGTTATCCAACCAGGGACCATAGTGGCAGCTATCGTAAAAAATAAAGCTATTTACATCTACCTTCTTAAAGAAGGTTTCAGTGCAAATCTTGGTATTGGAAATAAAAATTCGCAGGTCCAAAAAATTGACCTGGCTGTCACTATGGTCCATGGTCAGTCTAACACCCCAAGAGTTTGAATTTAAATATGAAAAAAATGCAGTAAGTTCCTCCCTAGAGCCTCTCCAAATCCAAAACAGATCGTCAATGTAACGGCGATAGGTGACCAGATTCTGCACCCAGCTATGTCCCGCATATATGAAGGACTCCTCCCAATGGGACATGAATAAATTTGCATAGCTAGGTGCGAACCTGGTCCCCATCGCCGTTTTCATATTTAAATTCAAACTCTTGGGGTGTTAGACTGACCATGGACCATAGTGACAGCCAGGTCAATTTTTTGGACCTGCGAATTTTTATTTCCAATACCAAGATTTGCACTGAAACCTTCTTTAAGAAGGTAGATGTAAATAGCTTTATTTTTTACGATAGCTGCCACTATGGTCCCTGGTTGGATAACATCCCCAAAGGACAAATGATGAGGATCAAAAGGAACTGCACCAGTACAGACTCTTATGAATCCCAGGTGCACAAGCTAATGAATGACTTCACAGTCAAGAACTATCCAAAAGCAATACTGGACAAGGCATATAAGGAAACAAGCATTGTAAGTAGGGATGATCTTCTAAAGAACGATAAAAAACAAATCAAAGGGGGAGAGAATAAGATTAATGAGGTCCCACTTATTTTCGATTATTCAGGGAAAAATAAAGAACTGAAGAGAATTGTAAATAAGTACTGGTTTATTTTACAGGAGGACCCTCTTCTGGATCAAATAGTCCCCAAAAAACCTAGGATCATTTATAGAGGGACGCCTAGCAGTGGCGTACTAAGGGGGGGGCGGGGGGGGCGGTCCGCCCCGGGTGCCATCAGGCAGGGGGGTGCCACCAGGGCTGGCCAGGCTTGCTATTCTGTGAGCTGTGTGGCTGCACCGGGTGCCGTAGCAGCAGGGGCGCCGGGCAGCCAACACAGCTCACAAGCAGGGGCTGGAAGCAGGAAACCTGCACGGAGATTTGGGGGCGGAGCTAAAACGGCCGTGGGGGCGGAGCCAAGCCGGATGCGGGGGCGGAGCTAAATGCAGCCTCATACTGCTGCACACAGAGAGAGGGGAAGCAGGAAGGGGTCCCTGCTTCCCCAACTACAGCACAGGAGGGACTGAATCCACTCCTACTCCAGCCCAATCTTACTGTAAGTGAGAGAGTGTATGCTGTGTGTAACTGTGATTGTGACTGTGTGTGCTGTGTGTAACTGTGATTGTGACTGTCTGACTGTGTGTGAGTGTGTAACTGTGATTGTGACTGTCTGACTGTGTGTGCTGTGTGTAACTGTGATTGTGACTGTCTGACTGTGTGTGAGTGTGTAACTGTGATTGTGACTGTCTGACTGTGTGTGCTGTGTGTAACTGTGATTGTGACTGTCTGACTGTGTGTGCTGTGTGTAACTGTGATTGTGACTGTCTGACTGTGTGTGCTGTGTGTAACTGTGATTGTGACTGTCTGACTGTGTGTGCTGTGTGTAACTGTGATTGTGACTGTCTGACTGTGTGTGCTGTGTGTAACTGTGATTGTGACTGTCTGACTGTGTGTGCTGTGTGTAACTGTGATTGTGACTGTCTGACTGTGTGTGCTGTGTGTAACTGTGATTGTGACTGTCTTTGACTGTGTGTGAGTGTGTAACTGTGATTGTGACTGTCTGACTGTGTGTGAGTGTGTAACTGTGATTGTGACTGTCTGACTGTGTGTGCTGTGTGTAACTGTGATTGTGACTGTCTGACTGTGTGTGCTGTGTGTAACTGTGATTGTGACTGTCTGACTGTGTGTGCTGTGTGTAACTGTGATTGTGACTGTCTGACTGTGTGTGCTGTGTGTAACTGTGATTGTGACTGTCTGACTGTGTGTGCTGTGTGTAACTGTGATTGTGACTGTCTGACTGTGTGTGCTGTGTGTAACTGTGATTGTGACTGTCTGACTGTGTGTGCTGTGTGTAACTGTGATTGTGACTGTCTGACTGTGTGTGCTGTGTGTAACTGTGATTGTGACTGTCTGACTGTGTGTGAGTGTGTAACTGTGATTGTGACTGTCTTTGACTGTGTGTGCTGTGTGTAACTGTGATTGTGACTGTCTGACTGTGTGTGCTGTGTGTAACTGTGATTGTGACTGTCTGACTGTGTGTGAGTGTGTAACTGTGATTGTGACTGTCTTTGACTGTGTGTGCTGTGTGTAACTGTGATTGTGACTGTCTTTGACTGTGTGTGCTGTGTGTAACTGTGATTGTGACTGTCTTTGACTGTGTGTGAGTGTGTAACTGTGATTGTGACTGTCTTTGACTGTGTGTGCTCTGTGTAACTGTGATTGTGACTGTCTTTGACTGTGTGTGCTCTGTGTAACTGTGATTGTGACTGTCTTTGACTGTGTGTGCTGTGTGTAACTGTGATTGTGACTGTCTTTGACTGTGTGTGCTGTGTGTAACTGTGATTGTGACTGTCTTTGACTGTGTGTGAGTGTGTAATTGTGATTGTGAGTGTGTAACTGTGATTGTGACTAGGGATCGACCGATTATCGGTTTTACCGATATAATCGGCCGATATTCGTTATTTTCGGAAATATCGGTATCGGCCAATATAGCTACCGATATTGCCGATAATACCTCCTAGGACCGCCAGGCTCATTACAAGCCCGGCGATCCTGGGGGGGCCGGCAGCAAGCGCTGACTTACCCTCCCAGCAGCTCCTGCAGCTCCATGTCTAAATCTCGCGAGACCCGCGGCTGCAGAGCGTTGCCACGGGTTACCATGGCAACGCTCCGCGCGGCACTAAGGGACGCGAGATTTACACTGGGGAGCTGGAGGAGCTGCTGGGAGGGTAAGTTAGCGCTTGCTGCCAGCCGCCCCACAGTACTTAACAAGCCACCGGACCACCAGGGAATACTATATCCCCCCCTCCCTGGTAATAAGCAGGTGGGGGGGGTGGGGGGGGGACTAAAAGAAACAAAAACAATACAATTTAAATATAAAAAAAATTATAATAAACATAAAAAATCCCCCCCTCCATTTTACACAAGTTACATCACTACACAAACACACACACACACACACTCACTGCATGACATACATACACACTACACAAACACACACACACACTGCATTACATACATACACACTACACAAACACACACACACTGCATAACATACATACACACTACACAAACACACACACACTGCATTACATACATACACACTACACAAACACACACACTGCATTACATACATACACACTGCATTGCATACATACACACTACACAAACACACACAAACTGCATTACATACATACACACTACACAAACACACACACTGCATTACATACACAAACTACACACACACACTGCATTACATACACAAACTACACACACACACTGCATTACATACACAAACTACACACACACAAACTGCATTACATACATACACACACACTGCATTACATACATACACACTACACAAACACACACTCTGCATTCACTATACACACACTACACAAACACACACTCTGCATTCACTATACACACACTACACAAACACACACTCTGCATTCACTATACACACACTACACAAACACACACTCTGCATTCACTATACACACACTACACAAACACACACTCTGCATTCACTATACACACACTCTGCATTCACTATACACACTCTGCATTCACTATACACACTCTGCATTCACTATATATATATATACACACTACACAAACACTCACTGCATTCACTATACACTCTGCATACACTATATATACACACTACACAAATACACACTGCATCCACTACACACACAGCTCCCCTGTCTAAATACACTTCATCCACTACATGTGGCATGTATATTTTGTGCATTTACCGTTAGAAAGAGTTTATTTTTTCAAAATGGTAAATGTACAGAATATCGGCAAGTTATCGGCTATCGGCATGAAAGTTCACAGCTTATCGGTATCGGCTCTAAAAAATCAATATCGGTCGATCCCTAATTGTGACCGTCTTTGATTGTGTGTGTGTGACTGTCTGTGATTATGTTGTGTGTATGTGTGACTGTCTGCCTCTGATTGTGTGTGTGACTGTCTGTGACTGTGTGTGTGTGTGTGCCACTGTGTGTGTGACTGTCTGACTGTGATTGTCTGTGTGACTGTGTGTGACTGTCTGCCTGTGATTGTGTGTGTGTGTGTGTGCGTGTGTGTGAGAGTGACTGTCTGTGACTGTGTGTGTGCGTGTGTGTGTGAGTGACTGTCTGTGACTGTGTGTGTGTGTGAGTGACTGCCTGTGACTGTGTTGTGTGTATGTGTGACTGTCTGCCTGTGATTGTGGGTGTGACTGTCTGTGAATCTGTGTGTGTATGTGTGACTGTCTGCCTGTGTGATTGCCTGCATGTTTGACTGTGCCTGTAACTGTGTGTGAGTGACTGTGTCTGACGGTCTTCGCCCTGCAGTGAGCCGGCAGCCAGGATATGATGTCATCGCGGCCTCGGCATCATTACAGGGCGTGCGATGGACCTGTGCAGAAAGAGCACAGAGATCCCAGCAGCAACCACTGACCACCAGGGACTGAGGATCCACTCCAGCCCTTCTAGAGCAAGGTAGGGAGGCAGGGTGGACCTCTTAATGATTAAATGTGTGTATGTATGTAATATTTGTGTGTGTGTATGTGATTGTGGGTCAGTGATTGTGTTTGTGTAAATCTGTGATTATGTGTGATTGTGTGTATCTCTGCGTATGTGTTTAGTAGATAGCTCCCTTATTTCCTGTCCTTAAATATTGCAATCCCACATAAGGATAACAAATAAGGGATTTATCTGCTAAACAACTGAAAATAAGAAAAGGGCATTTTTTTTATCCTTTATCTGTTTAGTAGATCATTCCCTGAATTGGTGCCCGTATGTGAGATTTCCATATTTAAAGATACCAAATGAGGGTGCTGTTTAGCAGATAGTTCCTTTAATTGGTGTCCTTAAATATGGCAATCCCACAAAGGATAGCAAATAGAGGAGTTATCTGCTAAACAAAGATTGCAATTAAGAGGTGTCAGCCAGCCCACAACAAGAAATCTGGGTGGCTAATGTGAATAATATGCAAATGTGTAGTCAGATGCCAGCATGCAGAACACAGCATGCTGGCATCAGACAGCCAATGGCAGCATATTACCCCATCCCCTAGTGAGAAGTTTTACTGCTCCCCCTCCTGTTTTGACTGTGGTATCTTATGTGCCCCCCCCATATATATTGTTCCTAGAGTCGCCACGATGTCTGCATGTGTGTCAATGTGTATCTGTGTGTGACTGTGTTTTGTGTATATGTATCTGCATGTGTGTATGTCCGTGTATGTGTATATGTGCAGACATCTAACAATCTCGCCAACACTACACACAAATACACTCATGAATTTCAACGTCAACACTACATACACACCCCACCATTATATATAACCATACCACTGCATTCAAATACCACACAACACACAAATGCATGCTTGCATTCAAACGCCAACACTACATACAAACACACCGCTACATTCACTCGCATATACTCCATACAAAAACATGCATACATTCAAACACACAAACACTGCGTAGTGCTAAATACATAAAAAAAAAATTGGTTGTTTTTATATTTAAATTTGGGGGGGGGGGGGGGCAGGGGGGTGCCAAAAATAGGACCCGCCCCGGGTGCCAAATGCTCTAGGTACGCCCCTGACGCCTAGTATTAAAAATCATCTCGTGAGAAGTAGCTTTAAACAGGATAATCGTATAAAAACCTTTTTGGATCAAGGCGTAGGTTTCTTTCAATGCGGATACTGTCTAGCCTGCAGGACCACAGGAGCACCGAAAGGTGTGAAAAAAGAATTAAGAGGGGGAAACACAAAACAGATATATCAAATCAAACAGTTAATAACGTGTCATACCACTAATTGCGTCTATGTCCTCACATGTCCATGCAACATGCACTATGTGGGGAAAACCACTAGACAGATACATATCCGCATTGAGGAACACCTACGTAATATTAAAAGGGGGTTCAAGGAGCACCCTTTGTCATACACAAGCACCAAGGAGATGCGACCAAACTCCAGTTTATTGGGATTGAAAGGGTTAATAGAAATTGGAGGGGGGAGAATTTGGACAATAAACTAGCAAAACAAGAGATGAGGTGGGTGTTTAAATTGAAGTCGTTATTCCCTAGAGGTTTAAATGGGGATTTTGAGGTCTGCCATTTCCTCTAATGGATAATTAAATCGCAAAGCCTGTTATGTACTTTTGTTATGATGTTTAACATCTTTCTCCTTTTTCTCTAGAAGAGAAGCTGCCAATACTTATATGTCAGTTAGATGTATGTATAATATACACCTTTTGATAATAGATTGTGAAATAGGATGAATTCCTTTTAAATGTACACACTTTCGCTATATTTATAGCACTCCTCTAGTATAAATATGATTTGAAAAGATATAACATAGTGGGACTGCATTTATGCAGAAAACTTTTTCTCCAAGACAGCAGAACTTCTCCTATAGATCTAAAGAGAGTAGAGCTGGTATCCATCACTCTTTTGGGATGGATAACTACAGATCCTTATATCGCATTGAGCTATATATCGGTACGTAACAATAATACGTGATAATTTGTAATGAATACCACTCCATAGTATGTAATATAGCAGTATAGATCTTTTCACTATTTAAATATTTCTTATAATTATTATCCAGTTTCCTACACTTGGATCTCTAGGTGAGGTTCTGCCCACATAAGCTGTATATTATACTGTATTGATCCTGTATTTTATGTCATAAGTTTTATTATTTATTTTTATTACATATTCTTTGTATCAATGTAACATGATTTATACATGACATTCTGTATGAGTAGTTATGTGCAATAATAGGTTGGACACTAGCCCTTTAATGTGAGTTACCTGTTTGAAAAGTATATACGTATAAGTATGCTGGACTAGAGATTTAAAATCCATTAGATGCATAATACCAGCCTTTCTGAGGAAACCACGCCCCCGGACCAATGAAACAGCAGAAGGGGAGGAGCGAGACACTTAAAAGACAGGGCTGGACACCAATGACGTTGTCAGAGGAAGCCTGTGGAGGCGGGCGAAACGCGTCACACACACGTCACGAGAGAGGCGGACCCGGAAGTGATCACGTGATCGGGACGGACGAAACCAGGAAGTGTTTTCATACTTGCTGTTTACATGCTTTTATGTGGGTAGCTATGTTAGCATAACCCACCACTCGCAAAGTAAGAGTTTTTAACCATTTACTTTTAATAAATTGTCTTTGATACTATTCAATTGGAGGTCCTGCCTCTCTCTGTCCTATATTGCACAGCTTTATCGGTATCCAGTGGGCTTGGAGCCTAACCAGTGTGGGAACTTTCCCTCTTAAGTGGAGCATTGCAAACCCAGAGCCTGGGGTGATAGGGCTCTGGTAAATGTGAGTTTTTTTCCTATATCCCCCCCTTTTTTTCCACATATTTTGGACCTTGTTCAGATAGTCTGCACTATATGTTGTTATTCTCTATTTACAGATCAGTTTAGCGCGCTTTCTTTGGTAAATATCTGTTATTTAATCTGTGTGTACTTTTGTATCACTGGTTTGGAGTGCTGCCATACTGTATGTTTTATATCCTATAGCGCTGACACCCTGTTGGTTAATATTACAAGGTGTTATTTACCTGTATAATCAGTACTCCCTCCCAAACAGGGGGCTGATTCCCTAAACGTCTAGTTTACTTGAAATTCTGAAACCTTACTGTTCTATTTTACTTGTTTTTCTACATACGCTGTACTTTCAACTATAGCTGTTTGCTACTATCTAATTATATCTTGGTAACAACCTGCCTGTGGCATATTGCCTAAACCTCTATTTCTATTATTTTACCTTCTATCTATTTACCTATAATTTAGTTTATAGGTTCCAACTATCAACCTTTGCCTATAATTTCGTTTTATCCAATACCGATAATTTCATTTAACCCCTTAAGGACACATGACGGAAATATTCCGTCAAGATTCCATGTTATTCCAGAAGTTGTGTCCTTAATGGGTTAAAATGATTTAAGAATGAAAAACAACAACAAAAAGCATTAATTCTACCTTCCCTGTTTTTATCTTGCAGAGAGGGTGGAACATTCAGATCCCTGGTGGTCCAATGAGCTGGGTATCAGGTCCGGGTTTAAACCACGATTAACTTTCTCACAAGTTTCTGCACATATTCTGTCAGAACATTGCAGCGGTCTGATTGTCCTGAGTTCAAGAGAAACAACTTATGGTCTGCACCTGGAGTAGTGCACACCATAGGTTGCTGGGCATTCTCTCCCCTTTGTATTAACGTGTGCTGGGACAGTGTGCGAGACCTTTAATCTTCCCAAATGGAAGGACAGAAAGCCTGTTGAAATCTAGCTGTAATAGCCAAGCAGCCGATAGAAGTCAGATCAGGGCACACATATGAAGCCATTACGAAACCTCAGTCAGTGGTTTGCTTAAACAGGGACAGACTGCTTTAACCCTTTAAGGACCAAACTTCTGGAATAAAAGGGAATCATTACATGTCACACATGTCATGTGGGTTAATAAAACAACAAAAAAACTTACATTTCAAAGGTAAAATAGCTGCATAGCGAGAGAGAAGTGAGGCTAGACAATGAAATGTTTCCAGAGCCCTCTTTGTGCCAATGCTGTCCTGCATGAGCTAGTAGGGGAGTTCTTATTATGTATGTTGTCCCAGCCCATGGCCATTGTGGCCCACTGAGCCTTTGCTTGATGGCCAAAGAGATGCCCTCCTTGCCTCAGAACAAGGGATTGTCAGCAGAAAGCAATAATAAAACTAATCACACAGTTTCTCCTTATAGTTTCTCTGCACATCTAATATGTATGATCTCTCGCACTAGAAATCTGTCAGCCTTTCCAAGAAGCACGCCTAAGATTTCTAAGAAACCTGTCAGCCTTTCTTCATTGCAGTCTGACTCCAAGCACAGTGCCTGTTTCATCTGATATATCACCATGCAAAAGGTATGAACATAAACCAATGACTTTTTATGTACTATAAAGACTTCCAAAGTTACTAGATAATTCTGTGGCGCATTTCCACTGGTGTACAGAGGTATGCATTAGCTTATTGTTGATAAAATAAAAAATAAAAGCTAAATGGGATCTAAACATACAGTGAGGGGAAAAAAAGTATTTGATCCCCTGCTGATTTTAAACTTTTGACCCCCCCACCCCTCCATTTGCATGTCAATGAGTGAAATATGTATTTGATCCCTTGTCAATCAGCAAGATTTCTGGCTCCTAGGTGTCTTTTATACAGGTAGCGAGCTGAGATTAGGAGCACTCCCTTAAAGGGATTGCTCCTAATCTAAGCTTGTTACCTGTATCAAAGACACCTGTCCACAGAAGCTATCAATCAGATTCCAAACTCTCCACCATGGCCAAGAACAAAGAGTTATCCAAGGATCTCAGGGACAAGATTGTAGACCTACACAAGGCTGGAATGGGCTACAAGACCATCGCCAAGCAGCTTGGTGAGAAGTTGACAACAGTTAGTGCAATTATTCGCAAATGGAAGAAACACAAAATAACTGTCTGGTGCTCAATGCAAGATCACACCTCACGGAGTTTCAATGATTATGAGAACGGTGAGGAATCAGCCCAGAACTACACTGGAGGATCCTGTTAATGATCTCAATAGTCACCAAAAAAACAATTGGTAACACACTACGCCGTGAAGGACTGAAATCCTGCTGCGCCCGCAAGGTCCTCCTGCTCAAAACACACAGCCAAGGCAACTGTGGCAGTACTACTCATTTGTCTATTTCTGTAGCGGGATAGAGGACCTAACTAGACTTTTATTCCCTTTGTTCGCAAATCATGTTTGGACTTCAGTAGAAAGATTGTGCTTGTCCCATTCTAAATATGATAAAAAATGAGGCTTCAGTATTGATCTGTGGGTAGGTATTGGTGTCTCCTTTTGGATATGATATTGGAACACAAGGCTAGTCCGTATCAAATGACTCCTTATCTAGGAGGGAATCAGGACATATGGCAAGTGAGAGAGTTAGTTTATACTGAAGCCAGACTTCCAGGCCACTTGTATGTGATTTCTCACACCTTGCAGAGCGGCTTCAAAGTGGAATTTGGGTTGTAAGCTCTGACATCCAATGCAATCCAATAAGCCCTTTTGAAAATGTATTTTTGAAGTGTTTTAGAATATTGTATATTTTTCTGTAGAGGATCCTGGGAGGAAAAACCCTATATTATTGTATGGGAGACCCCATGTAGGGGTCTGTGCATAAAAGCTGTGTGTGACCAAATAAACCTCAGTTGACTCCCAGGACTATGTTTTGTCTGGTTACTGGGGGAATGGGTATTTACTTGTGCTGATGGTTCCAGAGTGGCTGAAGGAAGGTAATAGCCTGAGGTAACCAGTCAGGTTACCCGTGGTCTGCTACAGTAACAAAGGAGTGGCTCAAAAAGAAGCACATTAAGGTCCCGGGGTGGCCTAGCCAGTCTCCAGAACTTAATCCCATAGAAGTCTGTGGAGGGAGCTGAAGGTTCGAGTTGCCAAACGTCAACCTCAAAACCTTAATGACTTGGAGAGGATCTGCAAAAAGGAGTGGGACAAAATCCCTCCTGAGATGTGTACAAACTTGGTGGCCAACTACAAGAAAAGTGTCTGACCTCTGTGATTGACAACAAGGCTTTTGCCACCAAGTACTAAGTTGAAGGGGTCAAATACTTTTTTCACTCATTGTCATGCAAATCAATTTATAACTTTTTTGACATGTGTTTTTCTGGATTTTATTTATGGTATTCTGTCTCTCACTGTTAAAATACACGTACCATTAAAATTATAGACTGATCATTTCTTTGTCAGTGGACAAACGTTCAAAATCAGCAAGAGATCAAATACGTTTTTCCCTCACTGTATGTAGAAAGCTCATATAAACATATATCAATTTGCCATTCACAATGCTATATGAATAGTAGGGCTTATTTAAAAATTGTAATGCTTAATTTCTGGGTATTTGTATTACTATTAATTATTTTGGTTGGATTAATTCCAATAATACTTGGGTCTATTCCAGTAAATACTTCAAGTTTATTATCTTTGCGCTTAAAATGATTTATTTTAACACTTTAGTTTCAGTGGAATAAAATCTCCCGTATGTTGGATTCAAACATTGCCTTTGTTTTCAAACATTTACTAATTGAATATGTTTTGGAATATTCTTTGAAAATAACATCAATATTTTTTTAATTCAGAAATAACAGAATTTAAATATCATACTGTGATATAAAAGAGTGCTACTGTACAAATCCGGTATTACAATATTTTATAATTTCCAATTGTGTGAGGGGTTCTAAAAAGGAACCAACACATAGAACTAAAGATAAGTCCCCAACATACAGGTATTTTTAAAGAAATTTGAGATGGATGGCAACCTTTCTTGAGATGCATCTTGAGATGCATCCATTATACAAACAAGTCAATAATTCATCCTCTGCTTCCTAGATATCAAATATTTGTATATTAAAATAAGTAACGATGCAATATGTGTGTTCACATATATAACATATTTTGTCATTTGAAATATATATATATATATATAATTTTTTTTTTTATCTTGTTATTTTTATTTATGCATTGTAGAATTGAATCCTTTTTTTCTTAATTTGTCTATATATATGTCTATATATATTTTATTTATTTTTTTTACTTATTTATTGTAGAATGTACATTTTTTTTTTCTTCATTTGTCTTTTCTAAAAAAACAAAGACTATTGGCAGGAGCTGACAGTAGGATTGTTGGAACAGTTAGGGTAATATCGCTGTTTCCTACAGCCAAAGCATATGGCTCCTTTTCAGTAATGCTGTTCATTTGGTTGGATGTGTGCTTAGTCAGCTGTGCTGTAGATGCTTACTACACTTATTTGCTTAGAAATCATGTATTATTGGCAGCCTGCTTCAGTTGATTCGTTGATTTCTGTACATAACGTTTTTTTACTCAAACTCAGTACACAATATTTTGGTCCTCTACGTTTACAAAAACCTTCTTTGCCTTCATATGAATCAATAACGCTTTATATAAATACATGACGATTCCTATTTGTAGAATGTCCCATATAGATTGCCTCCATAATGTGATAAAATTGTTAAAAACATATCCTAAAAATTGCAATAAGCTTAACTCATACGGGAAAACATTGAGTGTTCATTAGATTCTACTCACTTTTAATGTACTTAGAATTAAACTAATTGCAAACCAATTACTTGCCAACTAATGTGTTACGGTAATTTAGCAGGATACTTGGCAATTTTAGTCTAGTACCATTTCAGACATCATTGAAAAGTCCCATAGGAAAAAAAGGCCAGCCAGCAACATACACTGCCAGTGACCAAAACAAAAATAAAAATAATAATTGTAAAAAAGGAAAGAATGACATTTGTATAGTCAGCAGGCCTATGAGAACTTTACTAGTCTCTTTGTGGTGGGGTTAGGACATAATAAAACTGGTAATTGCACCTCAGGCCTATCTCTCGATTTCAGAGATTATGATTATTGTATAAATGCAGGATAATACTAGCATGGTAACATTATCCAAAAATTTACTGCTCACACACTTTATTAACAGGGTTTAGTTTTAATATCCGATACCTCGAGTATGAGCCCTAGGAGTCCTAGTGGGTCGTCTTGAGTCACTCTAATGTTAATCGTGCCTCATTTGCCTCAATTCCCGTTAATACATGTAGATCCCTAATACATATACAATAACAAACACATGAAAATACACATTTCTACTAATCATTAAAGGACAAACTCGTTTTCCTGGCACTATAGGGTCTTTAGGTCCCCACCCCCCCACCCTCATGGCCCCCCTCCCGCCGGGCTAATGGGGGCTGAAGGGGTTAAACGCTTACCTTTCTCCAGCGCTGGGGAACTCTCCTCCCTCTTCCGACATCAGCGGCGAATGTGCAGGCGCGACAAGAGCCGCGCGCGCATTCAATCAGTCTATAGGAAAGCATTTCTCAATGCTTTCCTATGGACGTCCAGCATCTTCTTACTGTGATTTTCACAGTGAGAAGAAGCGCGGAAGCACCTCTAGCGGCTGTCAATGAGACAGCCACTAGAGGCTGGATTAACACTATTGTAAACATAGCAGTTTCTGTGAAACTGCTATGTTTACAGCTGCAGGGCTAACCCTAGATGAACCTGGCACCCAGACCACTTCATTGAGCTGGAGTGGTCTGGGTGCCTATAGTGGTCATTTAATTCATAAAAAAAATAATATAAAATCTGAAAACATATCCTCTACTCAAAAGCTGTTCATGGCCTGGTGCTTTTTTCTGGTAATGGGGCAAATTATTCGAATGGTTTGCCTTTTTACCTGGTCCCTCTGGGCACCGAGCCTCCTCTGAAGCCAAGTGATGCACATTTAGTTTCTACAGAGCTACAGAGGCTGGATGCTGATTCCTCTAGTCATTAATTGGCTGACAGCATCAGCTGATCTCAGCCAATGAATGACCCTCTGTGTAGAGAATATGAACAGATTTGACATTAGCCAGTCCGTAACTCTGAAAGGCTGATGACGCTACCCAAGGCTGAGTTACACTTTCAGCACTAAATCTAAAATTTCTTAGTATATGCAGATTTTCAGTTTAAAACAGAAAAGCCATGTCCACTTTGAAACAATAGGACCCTAGATGTGTCCAAGGGTTT
Source organism: Pelobates fuscus (assembly GCF_036172605.1). Lineage (NCBI taxonomy): Eukaryota > Metazoa > Chordata > Amphibia > Anura > Pelobatidae > Pelobates > Pelobates fuscus. The sequence continues at coordinate 338,661,434 of NC_086318.1, read as the reverse complement.
GTATCTTCCAGCCAGATGAATTGCTCTTTTTTTTGCTGTTTAATATATTGCAGCCTTATCCGAACATCCTCTTCATGAAGATAGACTATTAATCCTCTCAACCATATACTCTCAACATCCCAAGAAACGGGACAACAGTGTTAGAGGGGTAAAAGAGTGGGTCAGTGACACAATTGTGCCACTGGCTCCACCCAAAGTGGTGGACCCACCCAGAATTACGGGCAGGCCAGACTGATTGCACACCAGGCTGCCTGTCAATCAAGCAGACCAACCAACTAAGGACAGGAAATACAGGGAGCAATAATAAGGGCTATTTTGGCGTCTAATGACACTTCTAATGACACTTGCAAATCATAAATGTCCCTAAGAAATCAAGATGGTTGGGAGGCATGCTATCATTCTCAAACTACAACCTTTCTGTATTAATGTGAGGAGGAAACAAAATACTAGGTTATGTACTCAATTATTCTCATTAAGCTTATCTGCTATGTCTTCAAGCAAATCGCATTGTATAAAACGCAGTTCAGTTTCTTATTGCTATTTGCAGGCTCTGTACGCGGTTGGCTGGTGTTTATGTCATACGTGACGCCTGCTAGCTGGACGCACGTACACCTTCTCTCCCCATCTTTTGTTTGGTGAGTTACGCCAGCCGCAATATGGCTGCCGGCACTCGCCAAACCTTTCCCTTCAGCCAATCGCACATGTCTGACATACGATCGGCTGATACCCCTGGGCGGACGCGCGTGCTTATACACACGCACGCTCCCTGCAAAGCCCGGCCCCCCTTCGTCACACCGACGGGCGGAAACACTACATTACCCATACTCTCCATGACGCCTACTACCCTCGCATCACGTGATATTTTTCTAGTCACTATTTCCACTCAATACACCATAGTTTTTAAAGATGCTTGCACTCTTAGCATCTCCTATACATATTTTTTCTATTTATATTTATCCGTTGTATATTTTTATGTGTTTATTATATACTAATTCCTGATTGGCTAATTGCATTTTTGGTGCCGATTTTAAATCATTTGACCCCTATTTAAACACCCTTTGCCAGGTTACTACTTTGATCCCATTTGAAGAAGTCACATATGGTGAAACACGTAATGGTTATTTAAATTTGTGTATTTTAGATCAATAAAAGTCTTTTGGTTACTTTGCTGTGCCAATCCTCTTTTTATTGTATGTTCTATGCACTTTTATTATTTTTATTATCCTTCCTGGCATTTTAATGTTCCTGTACTCAAAGAAATTTGAGGTGGGGATCATACCACCAACGCTTTACCAATAGAGCAGTGTTGCTGCTCTATGCTTGTGAGTATTATTTTATCTACTTTTACACATTTTTTATCATAATTGAGAGCACTATGGCTGCCTTTTCTATTCCTCTTTGGAGCCTTGGGTGACCAAACGGTGTTGACAGATGCACTTTCTCTACACATCCCGTAAGCGGGGATTATACAGCTGTAGGCCCTTCACTACAGAATTTGCCATAGCTCTTTTAAATGTGACTTTTCTACCTCTTGCTATTTTATTGTATTTTGGATTTTAGACTTATTGCAATATTGGATGCCTCTGTTTCTCTTTTTTATCTCCATATAACGAACAAACACCTTGAGACATTCTGACGCACCTATTTCTACTGAAGAGTTCGCCCATCTACATTCTATCAAGTGTCCCTGACTGTCTATTGCTGCTCTAGTGAGACTTTTTATTTGGGACTATTTAATCTTTGTTGGTGCAGCCCTACTCCATCTCTTTGTATTGCTTTCTCGATCTGTTGAAGGATTTGAAGGGGTTTCCTTTGTTTGTGTTGCAGCCTATTTACATATTATCTGTTAATTAGCGCTGACTTCCTGTTGTATTGTGTGTATCTAACACACAACAATCAATCTGCACACAAAGGCACCCTCAGCCGCCCACACACAATCCAACTCAAAGTCTCCAACACACACAACACTCACAGAAACAGAACCCAGTGCTATACTTGGAGACCCCAGACTGGCACTCTGCCTAGAGCCATGGGCAACCTTAATCCAGATCTGAATTAACATTTACATAAAAATAGCTTACCAAAATATTGATGTCTGAGCCTGTGTCAACTCTTGTAGACTGTGTGGGCAGATACTACTAAGAAACCAGCATGGCAACTAATAATACACACATACATAACATACATCCCCAAGTCATGAATCTTATATGAAAGATCAAAATATGCACACGTTAACTTGTTTAAGTTTACACGTTTAACATTCCACCATTTGCAATGGTTACTGTAACGGAGCTCCGTGTACTCCGACCGAGTACCCTCCGTTGATGGACGCTTCCTAGCTTGCGCCGAGGACCACAAGCACCGCACTGGACACCACAGCCACCGCAGACTCCACAACCGCCGTAGCTTAACTGGAGCCTCGCTGTCTTCTGTCCACCCTGGATTGGCTTCTGTCCTCCAGGACCGTGTGGAGAAGACCTCTCCTCCAGGAGAGCGTATCCGGAACAAGCTCTTAAAAGAGCTAAGTGATTAAAGTTCAGGGGAATATGCAGAGCATAGCAATCCCCAGTGTGATATAGCAGTTCCCTCCAATAACGAGACAAGGCTACGTATTGAGGGTCAGAAGAGGTCTGAGGTGCTGGAACACCCAGCCTGGTTTTTATTACAGTTGTTGAGAATACAGCTCCGCCCCCAGGGAGGGACAAAACAACCAATCAATCGGTACAATACACACAGACGCTCCCAAACAAAATCCTCCCCTCTGCCTGTAATAGGATTACTGAACACAGTGGGTAATCTCATTATCACAGGCAGAGGAATACAGTTTTATAAAAAATATCACAGGGACCCCAAAACACACAATAACCCCATATATCCTCAGAACCAGGGGATCTGGGTGAACCACATATCCAAAATTCACCCAGATCCATTCAGTAGTTTGGAAGATACAGTTTAATGCAGATTCCGCAGAACATATACAGATTATATAAAAAATAATTACTGTATAATGTGTCCCCTGTTGTATAGTTTAAAACTACTGCACGATGTCTTTGTGTGCCAAATACTGGCGAGATGGCACCGTGTAGAAAAGTCACAACAATGTATGTGAGTTAAAATGGCCGCCATCTATTGTTCTCACCATGTGCTTCATCCATTGTTCTCACCATGTGCCTCTGATACATGAAATGGTGGCCACCCAGTAACTCCACAGTATGTCCCCAGATGGTTCTTAAAGGGCCAGTAGCAGCATAATATAATACAACATGCCCAAATCAGTTATTTCAAAGTACAAATGTACCAGGGGCCATAGTCAGCAGGTAGGAGGCGGGCAACCAGGCTTCTCCAGTGGACAGTGGCGAGGTTGGTTTCGCCACACTTCTCCCCTTTACCAGACAGACTAACAGGGTATCGGACCTTCTTTCGGTTAGTGCCCTTGTTAGTCCAGCAACCCACCCACAAAACAGAAACAGCAGTACAGCCCACCCACAATAACTGGTTACTACACCTGAGTAAGGGAAAAACTTGTCCATGTCCAGGTGCCTCACCACGGCTGTGCGGGGGACTGGTAGGCTGCCTTGGTGGGTTGCTGAGTGGGCAGAGACCAGCGGTACTCTGCCCTGGTGCCAGCGCTACCATGGAAGTAGCCTGGTTGGAGCCTGGTTGTGGGTGAGTTAAAATGGCCGCCATCCATTGTTCTCACCATATGCTTCATCCATTGTTCTCACCATGTGCCTCTGATACATGAAATGGTGGCCACCCAGTAACTCCACAGTATGTCCCCAGATGGTTATTAAAGGGCCAGTAGCAGCATAATATAATACAACATGCCCAAATCAGTTATTTCAAAGTACAAATTTACCAGGGGCCATAGTCAGCAGGTAGGAGGCGGGCAACCAGGCTTCTCCAGTGGACAGTGGCCAGGTTGGTTTCGCCACACTTCTCCCCTTTACCAGACAGACTAACAGGGTATCTGACCTTCTTTCGGTTAGTGCCCTTTTTAGTCCAGCAACCCACCCACAAAACAGAAACAGCAGTACAGCCCACCCACAATAACTGGTTACTACACCTGAGTAAGGGAAAAACTTGTCCATGTCCAGGTGCCTCACCATGGCTGTGCGGGGGACTGGTAGGCTGCCTTGGTGGGTTGCTGAGTGGGCAGAGACCAGCGGTACTCTGCCCTGGTGCCAGCGCTACAATGGAAGTAGCCTGGTTGGAGCCTGGTTGTGGGAGGGGGAGACCGACTGTCTCCCCTCTGGATACACAGTTTAGTGGCTGGGGGACAGGACCGACTGTCCCTACCTCTTGTGCTATAAGTGTAGAGACTACGGTCTCATCTGCACAGTTGTGGGGCTTAACATCTCCCCTTGGTGGGTTAGGCTGCCGCTGGAGAGAGGGTGTAACAAGTCCCTCTCTCTGAACTGTAGACTGCCGCTGGAGAGGGAGGCCGCCTGTCTCCACTCCCCTAACATTGTCCTGCTGCTGGAGAGAGGGACCAACTGTCTCTGTTCTCTGTAGGACACACTGCCGCTGGGGGGGAAGGATGACACCTTCGGCCCCCTGTAACTCACACTGCCGCTGGGGAGGAAGGACGACACCTCCAGCTCCCTGTAACACACACTGCCGCTGGGGAGGAAGGACGACACCTTCAGCTCCCTGGGGTTCAAACTGCCACTGGGGGGGTAGGACGACACCTTCGGCCCCCTGGGGTACACACTGCCGCTGGGGAGGAAGGACGACACCTTCAGCTCCCTGTAACACACACTGCCACTGGGGAGGAAGGACGACACCTTCAGCTCCCTGTAACACACACTGCCGCTGGGGAGGAAGGACGACACCTTCAGCTCCCTGGGGTTCACACTGCCGCTGGGGGGGAAGGACGACACCTTCGGCCCCCTGGGGTACACACTGCCACTGGGGAGGAAGGACGGAATACTTTGCTGTCTCTGCCCGATATTCTGCTTCCTTCTGCAGATCCTCCGCCAGTTCTCTCCTCATTTTCTGTACACGTTCCTCTGTTAGGTAGGGCCCGTAGAGAGCCAACCGCCTCTTCAGTATAGCGTCAAACCGTACGTGACTATACCAATACTCCAGGTTTGCTTGGTGTTCCCAGGATTCTGCTCCTCGCACTAGGGAAGCCATCCCACCGCTGCCACCACTGTAACGGAGCTCCGTGTACTCCGACCGAGTACCCTCCGTTGATGGACGCTTCCTAGCTTGCGCCGAGGACCACAAGCACCGCACTGGACACCACAGCCACCGCAGGCTCCACAACCGCTGTAGCTTAACTGGAGCCTCGCTGTCTTCTGTCCACCCTGGATTGGCTTCTGTCCTCCAGGACCGTGTGGGGAAGACCTCTCCTCCAGGAGAGCGTATCCGGAACAAGCTCTTAAAAGAGCTAAGTGATTAAAGTTCAGGGGAATATGCAGAGCATAGCACTTCCCAGTGTGATATAGCAGTTCCCTCCAATAACGAGACAAGGCTACGTATTGAGGGTCAGAAGAGGTCTGAGGTGCTGGAACACCCAGCCTGGTTTCTATTACAGTTGTTGAGAATACAGGTCCGCCCACAGGGAGGGACAAAACAACCAATCAATCGGTACAATACACACAGACACTCCCACACAAAATCCTCCCCTCTGCCTGTAATAGGATTACTGAACACAATGGGTAATCTCATTATCACAGGCAGAGGAATACAGTTTTATAAAAAATATCACAGGGACCCCAAAACACGCATTAACCCCATATAAAGTATATCCTCAGAACCAGGGGATCTGGGTGAACCACATATCCAAAATTCACCCAGATCTATTCAGTAGTTTGGAAGATACAGTTTAATGCAGATTCCGCAGAACATATACAGATTATATAAAAAATAATTACTGTATAATGTGTCCCCTGTTGTATAGTTTAAAACTACTGCACGATGTCTTTGTGTGCCAAATACTGGCGAGATGGCACCGTGTAGAAAAGTCACAACAATGTCTGTGAGTTAAAATGGCCGCCATCCATTGTTCTCACCATGTGCTTCATCCATTGTTCTCACCATGTGCCTCTGATACATGAAATGGTGGCCACCCAGTAACTCCACAGTATGTCCCTAGATGGTTCTTAAAGGGCCAGTAGCAGCATAATATAATACAACATGCCCAAATCAGTTATTTCAAAGTACAAATTTACCAGGGGCCATAGTCAGCAGGTAGGAGGCAGGCAACCAGGCTTCTCCAGTGGACAGTGGCGAGGTTGGTTTCGCCACACTTCTCCCCTTTACCAGACAGACTAACAGGGTATCTGACCTTCTTTCGGTTAGTGCCCTTGTTAGTCCAGCAACCCACCCACAAAACAGAAACAGCAGTACAGCCCACCCACAATAACTGGTTACTACACCTGAGTAAGGGAAAAACTTGTCCATGTCCAGGTGCCTCACCACGGCTGTGCGGGGGACTGGTAGGCTGCCTTGGTGGGTTGCTGAGTGGGCAGAGACCAGCGGTCTCCACTACCATGGAAGTAGCCTGGTTGGAGCCTGGTTGTGGGTGAGTTAAAATGGCCGCCATCCATTGTTCTCACTATGTGCTTCGTCCATTGTTCTCACCATGTGCCTCTGATACATGAAATGGTGGCCACCCAGTAACTCCAAAGTATGTCCCCAGATGGTTCTTAAAGGGCCAGTAGCAGCATAATATAATACAACATGCCCAAATCAGTTATTTCAAAGTACAAATTTACCAGGGGCCATAGTCAGCAGGTAGGAGGCAGGCAACCAGGCTTCTCCAGTGGACAGTGGAGAGGTTGGTTTTGCCACACTTCTCCCCTTTACCAGACAGACTAACAGGGTATCTGACCTTCTTTCGGTTAGTGCCCTTGTTAGTCCAGCAACCCACCCACAAAACAGAAACAGCAGTACAGCCCACCCACAATAACTGGTTACTACACCTGAGTAAGGGAAAAACTTGTCCATGTCCAGGTGCCTCACCATGGCTGTGCAGGGGACTGGTAGGCTGCCTTGGTGGGTTGCTGAGTGGGCAGAGACCAGCGGTACTCTGCCCTGGTGCCAGCGCTACCATGGAAGTAGCCTGGTTGGAGCCTGGTTGTGGGAGGGGGAGACCGACTGTCTCCCCTCTGGATACACAGCTCAGTGGCTGGGGGACAGGACCGACTGTCCCTACCTCTTGTGCTATAAGTGTAGAGACTACGGTCTCATCTGCACAGTTGTGGGGCTTAACATCTCCCCTTGGTGGGTTAGGCTGCCGCTGGAGAGAGGGTGTAACAAGTTCCTCTCTCTGAACTGTAGACTGCCGCTGGAGAGGGAGACCGCCTGTCTCCACTCCCGTAACATTGTCCTGCTGCTGGAGAGAGGGACCAACTGTCTCTGCTCTCTGTAGGACACACTGCCGCTGGGGGGGAAGGACGACACCTTCAGCTCCCTGTAACACACACTGCCACTGGGGAGGAAGGACGACACCTTCAGCTCCCTGTAACACACACTGCCGCTGGGGAGGAAGGACGACACCTTCAGCTCCCTGGGGTTCACACTGCCGCTGGGGGGGAAGGACGACACCTTCGGCCCCCTGGGGTACACACTGCCACTGGGGAGGAAGGACGGAATACTTCGCTGTCTCTGCCCGATATTCTGCTTCCTTCTGCAGATCCTCCGCCAGTTCTCTCCTCATTTTCTGTACACGTTCCTCTGTTAGGTAGGGCCCGTAGAGAGCCAACCGCCTCTTCAGTATAGCGTCAAACCGTGACTATACCAATACTCCAGGTTTGCTTGGTGTTCCCAGGATGCTGCTCCTCGCACTAGGGAAGCCATCCCACCGCTGCCACCACTGTAACGGAGCTCCGTGTACTCCGACCGAGTACCCTCCGTTGATGGACGCTTCCTAGCTTGCGCCGAGGACCACAAGCACCGCACTGGACACCACAGCCACCGCAGACTCCACAACCGCCGTAGCTTAACTGGAGCCTTGCCGTCTTCTGTCCACCCTGGATTGGCTTCTGTCCTCCAGGACCGTGTGGGGAAGACCTCTCCTCCAGGAGAGCGTATCCGGAACAAGCTCTTAAAAGAGCTAAGTGATTAAAGTTCAGGGGAATATGCAGAGCATAGCAATCCCCAGTGTGATATAGCAGTTCCCTCCAATAACGAGACAAGGCTACGTATTGAGGGTCAGAAGAGGTCTGAGGTGCTGGAACACCCAGCCTGGTTTTTATTACAGTTGTTGAGAATACAGGTCCGCCCACAGGGAGGGACAAAACAACCAATCAATCGGTACAATACACACAGACACTCCCACACAAAATCCTCCCCTCTGCCTGTAATAGGATTACTGAACACAATGGGTAATCTCATTATCACAGGCAGAGGAATACAGTTTTATAAAAAATATCACAGGGACCCCAAAACACGCAATAACCCCATATAAACACGCAATAACCCCATATAAAAAATAATTACTGTATAATGTATATCCTCAGAACCAGGGGATCTGGGTGAACCACATATCCAAAATTCACCCAGATCCATTCAGTAGTTTGGAAGATACAGTTTAATGCAGATTCCGCAGAACATATACAGATTATATAAAAAATAATTACTGTATAATGTGAAGTTGGTTTCGCCACAGTTACCAAAAATGAAAATCAAACATCCCATAACACCAAATATATTCAGTAACCACCATTAAATACATATTGCTGAAAAAAAAATGGCTGTTCTGCACCGAGAGTGTTACCATGTTAGTGTTAAGTGGTAAACACAATTATTGTGGTATATATTTTGATAAATGCCCCCATTATAAACATATAAATATGGAAAGACAGGGTTGTCACAACATAATCAGGTCAAGGAACATAGGTTGCTATTGTACTTGGAATGTAATTTTGAACACCCCAATCATATAGCCTCTACAGCTCCAGGTAAGTTTGTAATTCTATTTGCAAATGGTTTGAATAGTAACCTTGGAGAAAGCAAATACATTATGTAGTAGTTATGGTGCTTGGAGTATTCTTTAAACAATCAAGCTTGTGATACCACAGGGTGATGTATGGCATTTTCTGTAAGCCAAGCCAGCAGCACCAGCTATAAAAATAAAATGTTATGATGAACTACTTAGACATAGAATATATTTTAGGAATACAGCTGACAAAGCAAAACTGCTTCTTTAAATCACACGAGGATTGCAGTTCTGTCTCATTAAGGCACAGGTGATGCATCAGTTGTGTACCTAATACTGGCTTGCATAAAAGGAAATTGTGCTGTATAAAAGTTTATTCATCAGAAATCCCTTGAGCGAGAACTTTGTTGCATTTTCATCTTCAGAAAAGCACAAGACTTGGATCTGTGTATTATTTTGTCAGAACAATAGCTAGTAAGTCAAAAGCAATCTCAATGATATCATCTGATCAGTGTACATTACAGCCTGCTTTGAAGAAAAGTAAATGTAATAGCATTAAACGCACAGATAATTATCCCAGTGCTTGCAGTCTATCCACTTTAATGTATAACATTCCCTCTACACTGAATACATGATATATTTAATTCATAGTGACAAATGTTATATTTAATTCCTGTAGAAGATGTACAATGTTCACTTCCTCTCCCGCAGTAACAGTACAACCATTCCTCCAATTTTGTGGATACATTTAATACCCACCCCGGTACCTCCTTCCTACTATCTTCCCTCTGGTATTATTAGAGCTGCTCCATAATACCCCAAGCTAGGGTCTCCTCCTCAATGCCACCGGCCCACTGGCTTCATTGCCATGACATTGGTATGAGAATAGTGTGTCATTCTCACTGTTTCTCCATTATTATATTTTTATTATTAATTTTTATAAGAGCAATTAAATTCTGCAGCGCTGTACAGTGGATATAACAGCAACTACATATGCTGTAGTTGCTGTGATGAAGAGCATAAAAACAACTATCCAGTCAATTAGCACAAAAAAATATAATTAATGTTCAAATGCAAACAATTATTTCAATACATGTCTATGCTGACTCCTGGATGAGAACTTATTGACCAGTTCAAAGTCCTGTTTACTGACAATGGGGTGCTGGGCAACCATGGCCGGCCTTAGGCATTTGGGCGCCCTGTGCGAAAGATCTTCACAGCGCCCCCCCCTTCTTGTCCCCCCTCCCCTACTCCTTCCCCCTTCCCACACACCCTGTCACACACACACACACACACGCAGACAGCCATACACACACACACACACAAACACACTCAGGCAGTCATACACAGACAGCCACACACAAACACACACACACACACAAACACAGACATAGAATGTGACGGCAGATAAGAACCATTCAGCCCATTCAGTCTGCCCAGACAGTCACACATAGGCAGTCACACACACAAACACACACACACACACACACAGGCAGACAGCCACACACACACACACAAACACACACAGGCAGACAGCCACACACACAGGCTGGCAGTCACACACAGACAGCCACACACAAACACACAGAGGCAAACAGCCAAACACACAGAGGCAAACACCCACACACACAGTCACACACACACACAGACAGTCACACACACAGACAAACAGTCAAACACACACACACACAGACAGTCACACACGCACACGCAGACAGACACACACAGACAGTCACACACACACACAGGCAGACAGCCACACACACACTCACAGGCAAACACACTAACAGACACACACTAACAGACACACACTAACAGACACACACACTAACAGACACACACACTCTCCCACATTAACACATAAAATGTATTTAAACACTCCCCCCCAGCCTCCTTACCTTTGGGAATGCTGGGGGGGGGGGTCTCTTCCTCCCTGGTGGTCCAGTGGCTGCTGGGCGAGCGGCGCGGTACATGCTATATCTAATTTTGAGTCTATTGTTGTGGGATCTATATTGTGTTAGCTAGTTAACTATGTGCCTTTCCTGTATTTAAAAGTGCAGCATAGGGGGCAGAGCTAACAGGGGAACAGAGAGGACGCACTTATCTGTGCTCCGTGCATAAACCGATGAAAAACAAGTTTTATGGTGGAAATTGTGCTCAGATTTGGTCACACAACCCACACCAGTCATTGCAGGAGAGCATGGGGCGCAAAACTAAAAATCAAAAGCTGACAAAGGGTCTTCCAGTAGGGACATAGGAGATCTGCTGTGGAGCTCCCAAAGAGGCCACATGGAGCAAGATAGCATTGCCTGACTACCTTTCCTCTTACTCCTCTGAGGAGTTTGCTATCGACCAGGGTGAAGGGGCATCATTTGAACCACAATTGCAGCACAAAGCCGACTCTGTGAAAGCAGGGGATCCCATAACAGCCGACCTGCTACAATGAATGCTGGCTGAGCTGCGCAAGAACATCACTGCTGACATGGCCTACTACAGGGGTGCCATTGAGACTGCCACCTCAAAGATTACGCTGCTGGAGGCCTCCTCAAGCACCCTCAACACTAGATTAGTGGTGGTGGAACAACAGGTAGCAGACCTCCAGCATCAGTGCCTCATTACTGCTGACAGGCTAGATGCACTAGAGGACCAGGAGGTACAACCTCAAGGCCCAGAATGTCCCAGAGTCGGTAAGCTTAGCTGACTTACCCCACTTCATTAGATGCCTATTCACCATCCCTGCTGCCGCTTAAACAGGCAAAATCCCTGAGGTTTGGGCGACATGTTCTGGCTCCCAAAGCCGGTGAAGGCACCGGCGTCGGCATCAGCAGACCTAATTATTCGCTTTCAAGCGCTCCAGGACACAGCCCTGATACTCACAGCTCTTCGAGGAAAAACCCCACTGAGCTTTGAGGGCTCCTCCTTGTCTGTATTTCCAGACCTCATAAAGAGCACCTTCACATGGCGAAAGGCTCTACAACTGTGACTGCAGCTCTTATGCCCGGGAGGGATTCCATATAGATGGGGTACCCCACGAGCACTCCTTTTTATACATGAAGGGACTGTCTATTGAGCACATACCCCTCATAATGCTGGAGTTGCGACTTTGCGCTTTGGGTATCCTGGTACCTCCGATGCCAACTGGAGTGGGCCTGTCCCAGCTTAACCCAGCTACCATCCAGCAATTCACACCATGAGCACCACAATGAGCCCTGCCGGCCAAGCCGCTGACCTGAAGGACTAAGTCCAGAAGCACAGAGTTACTCATCTCTATAGAATAAGTTAACATTTTGTTTTATTTGTTATTATTATAACTTTTCTTTGCTTAAAGACCACAACTTTTGCCACTACTATTACAATTTTTGCCACTACTATTTAGGAGATAAATAATCAAGGAGCTAGTGAGCAACTCTTTAGACCATATACACTCTCCACACCCTCACCACCTAGAAGCTGCATAGCAGTTTCCTTAACCTCCTCCCCTTCCCCGCTTGCCAACATCCTGGTAGCCTCATATAGATTAATGCATAGTCCACTGGCAAGGGGGTAAACTCCTCTATGGGCATAGCACAACTCGGTAGCCGATTTAGGCTTTTGATGCATCGTAGTACCCACCAGGGTAAAACTAGTTGGTTAATGTGTTTAGCGTATTCTTTTCTTTCTTTTCTATTTACAAAAAAAACACCTCAAGCTGCCTGTAGTACACAGTTTGTGACTATGCTGACCTTCTCTTATTCTCTCACAGCACTCAAACAAAGTGTATTGCATTGTTTTAATCACAAGCAGTATGACAAAATAGAGAATTTAAAAAAAAGAAAAAAGTGCAGCATATATTTTTCCTTTTACTAAATATATGAAAACATTAATTTTCATAGCTTTAGCAGGGCTGGTGCAAGGATTTTTAGCTACACATGTGAAGAAGCATTTTGCCCCCCCCCCCCCCCCCCCCACACACTCCTTTAAAAAAAAAAATGCATCTTCAGCTGTGTGTCTTGTTGTAACCCCCCCTTTTGAATTTCTTACCCCTTTTGTGCTCTAATGTATTTTATTCCCCCTTTAGTGTGTCTTACAATCCCCTTTGTATGTATCTTACTTCCCCCAGCCCCTTTGTGTGTCCCTTACCTCCAGTCCCTTTCCTTGTCTCATTTTTACCCCAGCTCCTTTCTGTGTCTCATTCTTAACCAAGCCCCTTTCTTTGTCTCCTTCACCATCACAGTCCCTCTGTGTGGCTCTTAGAAACATACACACATACACACAGACATATACATACAAAGGCATACAGGCATACAGAGACATACAGACACATACATACATGCATACATACAGAGACATACAGGCACAGAGAAACATACATTCAGAGACATACAGGCATAAAGAAACATACACACAGATACATAAAGGCACACAGAGACATACAGGCATATATAGACATACAGGTATACAGAGCCATACATACAGAGACATACATGCATACATAGGCATACCATCATACAGACACATTTATACATACAGACATACAGAGACATACAGGCATATATGGTTATTGATTTTTAGGTGTTTCTTTATTTATTTATAACTTTAGTAGGGAGAGTTGGTTCAGGCAGACACTCGTGGTCAAACCACGGTGTCGAGGTAACTTTTGGGGTAAATTGAGAGATTTTTTATTTATTTATTTTTTTAGGCTTTTCATCTGCGTTTAGACCAGATTATCTGGTCCCTTGTTCTCAGTGAACCCAGGGCCGGCGCATCCTTAAGGCGGCACAGGCGGCCGCCTTAGGGCGCACCGGCTCCGGGGGCGCAAGATTTCAGTGACCGGCAGGAGGGAAGCAGGAGGGAGTGCGGCAGGGCTGCGATCAGGCGCTGCGAGGGAGCTCTAACCTCTCTGCTCTGCTCCCTCGCGCGATGTCTAGTGATGCCGCGGGAGCCGGAATATGACGTCATATTCCGGCTCCCGCGGCATCACTAGACAGCCCGCGAGGGAGCAGAGCAGAGAGGTTAAAGCTCCCTCGCAGCGCCTGATCGCAGCCCTGCCGCACGCCGCCCAGCAGCCCCACTGGACCCCAGGGAATGATCCACACCAGCTCTCCAGGTAGGGAGGCTGGGTGGATATTATTTATTTATTAAAATAATTTGTGAATGTATGTGATGTGTCTGTGTGTGTGAGTGTCTGTGTTAGTGTGTGTGTGTGAATGTCTGTGAGTGAGTGTGTATGTGTCTGTGTGAGTGTCTGTGTGAGTGTCTGTGTGAGTGTGTGTGTGAGTGAGTGTCTGTGTGTGTGTGTGTCTGTGAGTGAGTATGTGTCTCTGTGTGAGTGTCTGTGTGTCTGTGAGTGTGTGTGTGTGAGTGAGTGTCTGTGTGTCTGAGTGTGAATGTGTCTCTATGTGAGTGAATGTCTGTGAGTGTGTGTCTGTGAGTGTGTGTCTGTGTGTGAGTGTCTGTGTGTGAGTGTCAGTGTGTGTGAGTGAGTGTCTGTGAGTGAGTGTCTCTGTGTGTGTGCGTGAGTGAGTGTATGTGTTACTGTGAGTGAGTGTGTGTGTGAGTGAGTGTATGTGTGTCTGTGAGTGTGTGCGTGAGTGAGTGTGTGCATGAGTGTATGTGTCTGTGAGTGACTGAGTGTGTGCGTGAGTGAGTGTATGTGTGTCTGTGAGTGTGTGCGTGAGTGAGTGTATGTGTGTCTGTGAGTGACTGTGAGTGTGTGCGTGAGTTTATATGTGTCTGTGAGTGACTGAGTGTGTGCGTGAGTGAGTGTATGTGTGTCTGTGAGTGATTGTATGAGTGTTGCATGTGAGTGTGTCAGTGTATGTGTGTGTCTGTCAGTGTGTGTTTGTGAGTGTCTGTCAAATCAGTGAGAGTATCTTTGTCATTGAGTCTGTGTGTGACTATCAGTGTGTCTGTCAATGAGTGTCAATCAGTGTGTGTGTGTCAGATCAGTGAGTCTCTGTGTTTGTCATTGAGTGTGTGTGACTGTCAGAAGAACACTAAGGGACCGGGAAGGGAGGGGACCAATAATGGACGGGGAGAGGGGCTGGTTAAGAGGCACATAGGTGAAGATGTTATTTTTGAATGGGGGGGGGGGGGCGGAAAAATACATCTTCGCCTATGTACCCAAAAATCCTTGCACCGGCCCTGAGTGAACCCTGTGCCTTTTCTCTCTCCCCAACCTCGTTTACACTATCTTCCCGTCAGTCGGACACTAGGGGAACTGGAACTTAGATGCAATTTAGTACTCCAGTTAATGAATCCCCTGGGCACCATGTAGTAGATTTTTTTTTTATTATACTTTTTGTTTGCATATCCCTTTTTATCCTTAGATTTATTAAAGGTAGGGACCCCCTTCCTCATTTCTTATACCAGTGGAGCTTTCCTGATGTTAGTTACCCCTTGTGGGACTCCATACATCCCTTTCTCCTATTTCCTGCATATTTTAGAGGCTTACCCCCTTATTGGTGCTCCCTGTTAGGTGGTTACAGTGGTTACATAGTTACATAGCCTGCGGCAGACACCAGGATAGGAGGCTGGGCAGGCGGTAAAAGGCTCCGCTCCACGGGAGGTAAGACCTCGGCTGCGCTCGGCCACGCTACAAGAAGTAACCGGCTGTAAGGGAGCGCAGTGCACTTCCCTTCTGCCGGTAAGCCTGACATTGCACCCACATGGCCTGGGCCGCCTTATGGTAGTGCCGACCTTGAGCTTTGGTGTCATATCTCATGCATTGATGACAACGTAATATTGATTTATTTTTACTAAAAGCATTTCTAAAATTTAAAAAAAAGACCTTTTAGGTATATGGGACTCATTTTATGGAGATTCATTTTGTTATACATATTTTCACACATATTCTTGAATTCCTACAATGGGAAGAACTGTTGTTGATTTCTCATGTATAAATGTTAAAACACTGAAATTTCCCCCGAACATAGAATAGATGGATTCCCTGCTCTGGTGCGTTTTTCTATGTTTGGGGAAATTTCCCCGAACATAGATTAGAGGGATTGCCTAATCTGGTAAGCGTGTCTATGTTCAGAGAAATTTCCCTGAACGTAGACATACGCATCCCTCTAATATATGTTCAGGAAAATAGACCAGAACATAGAACATAGACCAGCTCTCTAATGTGGGGAATCCCTTGAATCCCCACGCTAGAAAGCTGGTCATAAGTGCGAGCCGTCATAAAGCAGGTAAGTCGCAAAGTGAGGACCACCTGTAGTTCATTATAAGTGTTGTATGACCTTGTACAAAACATTCCATTCACGTTGGCAGTGTGCTTCCCTACTGCTGCCATAATATCTGGTCTTGTAGCAGAAGCTATATATGGTAATTTTCCAGTTGTCTTGTTATTTTGATCATTTTTAGGTAATGGCTCTCAATCCATGTTTTTATTTCTCCTGTTTCTTGCATACCAGAGCATCCAAGTCTTTCAGTTATATCCTGTCTTTGATTTAACCATTTGGTTATGTACCCCTTCTTGTTCAAAACAGATTATTTAGTCAAAGACATAAATTAGAACATCTGTCAGTTTGATCTGGCATTAACCTGCTTTATTCTTTGACAGACGCCTTTTTTGTGAACATTTTATTTAACTTTTCATTACATGCAGGCTGTTTAAGACATAGATGTTCTTTTGAAGTGCACAGATATAGGTCTGGGTTTTAATTAGGGCCCTCAAGTACTAGGGGCTTTTCCATGTAGAGTTGCATAGTGAGGTGCACTAACTAACTGGGAAATTTCTGTTAGTGTCCCTTTGCAACTAGTCTTACTTCATATGTTACATGGTTTGTTCTGCGGTCAGGGTTTGGCTGAAAAGGAGTTCTGACTTAGTGCAGCAGCAGCCACCACTAAAGCCACATGTAGAGAAAAACCAAAATACATAAAAATTACACTATAGTAACTACTAAAGCACAAAGGAAGTTAACACAAATATAAGACAAATAAAACAGTGACTCTCAGAATAGAAGACAGGCTATGGGGTGAAAGGCAGCAGTCCTAATTAAAAAAATAAATAAATAAAAATTCTGGGATTAACTGACTTGTATAAATCACATTTTGATCTCACTTCATGAGTTCATGTTAAAAAAAATAAAAGACAAAAAAAAAAGAAACTAGAGGATAGTGTAATGTATTAATATGATAAAAAAAATAGAAAAGATTGTAAAGTAATAGTTTTTTTTAGCAGTTTTTTTATACCTGAACATGCTGTAATACATTGTTAAAGTATCACTGTGAAAGGGACGCTCTAAGCACCCATAATCACTACTGTAAGTTATCAAATTGTTTAGGAAGCAAATCAGATCAGACTGGAAGCAGTATAGGCGCCGGAAAGAGCAATATAAGTGTCAAAGTAAATGGTTTGACAATTTACCATCATAAAGTGCCAGAGGACTCCCAAAAACATGCTGTAGCGCGCATAATATCCCTTTAAGGAACTGCTGATGGACATCCATGCGTTGTGTATATACAGGGAGTGCAGAATTATTAGGCAAGTTGTATTTTTGAGGATTAATTTTATTATTGAACAACAACCATGTTCTCAATGAACCCAAAAAACTAATTAATATCAAAGCTGAATATTTTTGGAAGTAGTTTTTAGTTTGTTTTTAGTTTGAGCTATTTTAGGGGGATATCTGTGTGTGCAGGTGACTATTACTGTGCATAATTATTAGGCAACTTAACAAAAAACAAATATATACCCATTTCAATTATTTATTTTTACCAGTGAAACCAATATAACATCTCAACATTCACAAATATACATTTCTGACATTCAAAAACAAAACAAAAACAAATCAGTGACCAATATAGCCACCTTTCTTTGCAAGGACACTCAAAAGCCTGCCATCCATGGATTCTGTCAGTGTTTTGATCTGTTCACCATCAACATTGCGTGCAGAAGCAAAGACAGCCTCCCAGACACTGTTCAGAGAGGTGTACTGTTTTCCCTAAATTTCACATTTGATGATGGACCACAGGTTCTCAATGGGGTTCAGATCAGGTGAACAAGGAGGCCATGTCATTAGATTTTCTTCTTTTATACCCTTTCTTGCCAGCCACGCTGTGGAGTACTTGGACGCGTGTGATGGAGCATTGTCCTGCATGAAAATCATGTTTTTCTTGAAGGATGCAGACTTCTTCCTGTACCACTGCTTGAAGAAGGTGCCTTCCAGAAACTGGCAGTAGGACTGGGAGTTGAGCTTGACTCCATCCTCAACCCGAAAAGGCCCCACAAGCTCATCTTTGATGATACCAGCCCAAACCAGTACTCCACCTCCACCTTGCTGGCGTCTGAGTCGGACTGAAGCTCTCTGCCCTTTACCAATCCAGCCACGGGCCCATCCATCTGGCCCATCAAGACTCACTCTCATTTCATCAGTCCATAAAACCTTAGAAAAATCAGTCTTGAGATATTTCTTGGCCCAGTCTTGACGTTTCAGCTTGTGTGTCTTCTTCAGTGGTGGTCGTCTTTCAGCCTTTCTTACCTTGGCCATGTCTCTGAGTATTGCACACCTTGTGCTTTTGGGCACTCCAGTGATGTTGCAGCTCTGAAATATGGCCAAACTGGTGGCAAGTGGCATCTTGGCAGCTGCACGCTTGACTTTTCTCAGTTCATGGGCAGTTATTTTGCGCCTTGGTTTTTCCACACGCTTCTTGCGACCCTGTTGACTATTTTGAATGAAACGCTTGATTGTTCGATGATCACGCTTCAGAAGCTTTGCAATTTTAAGAGTGCTGCATCCCTCTGCAAGATATCTCACTATTTTTGACTTTTCTGAGCCTGTCAAGTCCTTCTTTTGACCCATTTTGCCAAAGGAAAGGAAGTTGCCTAATAATTATGCACACCTGATATAGGGTGTTGATGTCATTAGACCACACCCCTTCTCATTACAGAGATGCACATCACCTAATATGCTTAATTGGTAGTAGGCTTTCGAGCCTATACAACTTGGAGTAAGACAACATGCATAAAGAGGATTTTGTGGTCAAAATACTCATTTGCCTAATAATTCTGCACTCCCTGTAGAAAATGAAAATGCAACATAGTGTAGTCCACAACACTAAATCGCAACTCTTTATGATATTATTTTAACTATAGACTTTAAATATGTCTCCAAAATACTCTTAAAAACTCACATTTACACTGCCCCTTTAATTTCCCCTTTTTGCAGTAAATTACACTTCTTTTTTAATAATCAACACTCTTGATGTGGATTGGCTGCTATTTAATAGTTTTTAATGTTGGCTGTCAAAAAGATATAAGTAATAGCCAATGGCATGAAAAGGTTGCCTCGGTAAGCCTTAATAAGAATAAAAATTAGCTTTCTTCCTACTTGGCTGTGAATATGAGCTGACTATCATCTTTTCATCTTTTAGAGAACCTCATCAGACGTCAATCCGATTTTCGTTTAAATGTAGTATATATATATAGATATATATATATATATATATATATATATATATATATATATATATATATATATATATCTCCAAAGATAATATGCATGCAATTTGTTGTGTATGTTTTCACTGTGAGTAGGTGAAATCTTGGCTTCAATAGCTGCAGATCTTTTCCCTGCTTTCCCTGCACAGATTTTCTGTGGCTGTCTAATTACAAACAAAAAAGTATTTTCAAGGAAGGCAGTTGCTTGCCTCTTGTTGCCTGCAAGACTATAAGGATAAAACAGTCCTGGCTGGCTGTGTAAGGCGCACTTACAAAATGAAAAAAGAGACACAGTAATCATACATAAAAAAACATCAACAAATGTTAATAGTTTATGTTTTTGGACAGTTTTAAAGTCAGACTTTTATAGATCAAGCCAATGTTTAGTTGTTATTTTGTTAACAAACAACATATCTATAGACATCTGAAGGCCTGTCAAGTTTGATAGATGTGACATTGGGAGTGGGCAGCAGTGTCTGTGGTTGGACCTGTTCATGACGCAATTAACATGCGCTCCCATAATTGCAAAAGCAGGCATGTCACTCCAGCCACTGAGCATATGGGCTGAAATGCCTTGAATTTAACTCAAAGTGCAAAGCAAGACTTTTGAACAGTCCTCCAACAGCAGGTAACAGATGCTGTCTGTTGGGTGATCAGGAGGGTTCAGTGAAAATCACGTGTCACACAACAAAATCGTGCGACGTTGCAGATTTGCATTTAAAATATAAATCACTTGCATAAAAGAAACATGCAATAAAGGAAAAAATACTATGTTACGTTTGATACTCATTTTAAGACATAACTTATTTGTGTTATTGACCATTTTTTTAATACAGAGGCAATTATCACTTAGAGTATATAGCAAACTAACATTCCAAGCACCATAATCACTACAGTGCGCCATAGCGTTTGTAGTGCTTGTAGTGTTCTTTTAATAAAAGACGCAATCACCTGGCCAAGCAAATCTGCATTCTTGGTATGTAGGCAGTTGAGTGGACAGTCAAAATAATTCCTAAGACTACCAAGAAACACGGGATCATTTTTTTATTTGTTGACAGGTCAAAGATTTCTTTAGCTTCTGAACAAACACTAAACTGACAGAGTTATGAGAACATTGCAATTTTTTTTTTAACATACTTAATGTAATTACAAAGGATTTATTTTCCAGAACGCCTATTCTCGTGGGAACATTTCTCTATGGCCACTAATGATGTCTTCAGAGATTTCTTATCTGCACGTATTCTTAGATCAGCAGTATTTGTAAAATTATAATCTCCAAGCACTCCATAAATAAGCATCTTCTCTTTATTAGACTGATCTATAAACAACATTAAATCCTGCTTTAACAACGTTACTTCTAAATCAGTATGCTAAATACTAAGCAAGAATATGCTCATGGGAATATTATTATTTTCTCTTTAATATACCCCTTTTGTAAAAAAGCACTTCACACATTTAATGAACATCACTGCTTAGATAACAAAAGACAACAAATACAGGGTGACTCCCCACGTTAAAATACAACTGCATGCTGTTTTACTCAGAGCTGGTTATAGCTCTTTAAATTGTAAGTTGGCACTCTTAGGATCTCAGTGTCTGTTATTGCAGTATTACCAAAGTTATTGCACCATTGGGTTTTTCCATCTTTTATATATTTTATATGCTGACATCTGTCTGGGATGGTGTAAAGAATCTTGTGGAGACACCTCCAATTGTCCAGCAATATCCTACATGTGGGGAGTACTAAATATCAATGTATGCTGTTTTACCTAGAGCTGGGCTTAGCTCTTTAAATTGTAAGTTGGCACTTCTCCACGTCTGTGTTGTTCGTGATCCTTTCCGCATTACGGTTTTGCACTATTGGTCTCCCCTCTCTGCTTTTGTATTCCATATTCGACTACTGAGATCCCAAAGAAAGAACATAAGAACACTCACTCAAGGTACACATTGTACCTATAGAGACTTTTTCATCTCCTTTAATTTTATTTAGCGCACCCTGTATATGTTGTCTTTTGTTCTCTCTATTCTCTGAAGGGTTTGAGGGTTACCCTTCCTTTCAGGTGTGCAGCTCTATCCCCCCTTGTGATCAGTACTGTAGCGCTGTTCCCCTCCCTTTCTACTTACTACAATCACTGCTTAGATGTACAAGTACATTTTTTTTTTAACCTTATTTCATGTATCTGACCACATCTGTGTTGACATAAACAAAAAAAAAAATACTCTGGATGAAGATCATCCAGTGATGGGTTAAAATGGTAATGAAACATTTGCATACAAAATTAAGTTGGAGTAAATCTTTTTTGCAATATTGAGCTATTTTCCATTTTATTTATATGTATACATTAAATTAATATCACAAAGGACTTATTCTAGCATATGCCTCGATGTAATTTTTTTTGATAAGCTTCCCAAATTATTTCATACTTTTATAATTATGTTATACTCTGTATATATGTCATTTATGCGAATTTCTGTGGCAGTACTCAGGGGGGATTGTCAATGCATATTAACTCCACCATGGATTGTTCTAGCCAACACAACCAATAAAATAAATGTAAAAAATAATTGAAAAAAATTATATATTTTGAAAATATTTTGAGATTTTAATATTTTGGATATATTGATATATTTTTTTATTAGGTATTATATATTTCATTACATATAAATATTTTGAATTTTTTTTATGTTTATTCAAAATATGAATTGTTTTTAAAAGCTTATCTAAAATATTTAATCAAGACCATAGCAGGTTAACTATAACTTTGCACAATATTTACAATCGGTTTGCTCAGTTAACCCTTTACTGAGTCTGATTTATGTTCAAATTTGAAGATTTGCGTGGGCAGGTTTGTGACAGTTGCAATGCAGGTTTAGGGGTTATTCTGTAACCTGAATCTGTTGTGATCTACATTTAATGACAGGCAATCATACATGCTCTAAAATCAGAATCTTAAATTACAAGCCAAATGTTTTTTTTGTTTTTTTTTTAAATTCGGTAGCCCACATCACAAGCCACTTTATGAATTCTATACGACTCGCCCCCCATCGAGGATTTTGTGTTTCTTCAAAATTCGATACTTAACACACGATAGGATAGCAAGAGCAATACAACTGTGAGGCTTGCGCAGAAGCCAAAATGCAAAAGATCAGTTTTGTAAACACAAAATTTGACAGCAGCCCACATGCCATGCCTCGCTATAAATTCTACATCACTTGCCTCCCACCGAGGATTTTGTAATTTTATTCAGGCGATATATCTTATGTAGGAGCCCTAACTCTATCCATGTCAGATTTTACTTTAGGCATCCTCAATTCTCCGTCAGTATAATCATGCCTGTGTGAGGAAAAAATAAAAAACGAACACATAGACTGAGACAATGAGAAATAGAGAAAGGGAAAGAAGAAAAAATACCCCTGGAAACCAAGGGTTTAGCAACAAGATGTGAAACGTGAAGAAGTAAAAGAAGAAAAGAAAAGATTAAGCGAGGAAGAGGGGAGAAAAAGAAGAAGAGAAAGATGCGAGTATAGGGAGCATGGAGGAGTGGGAGGGTGAGGGAGGGGGAGGCGAACGAGGCTAATGAGGTCCCCACCGACACTGGACCTCGCGGTACCAGATCCCGACCTACACCAGATATCCATCTCATCAGTCGCTACTGGAGCCCATTACACTAGAGTCCATGGTTCCCAAATCCTCTGGAAAGTTACGGTTGTTCCTCTTAATCTAGCAGTCAGGTCGTCCATGATTCTGCTTTCCCTTATCCTAGAAATCACCCCCCTGATCTCTGGGCCTCCAGGTGAGAGCCATGCCGTAGCCACGGCTCTGCGTGCACTTAAAGTTATCGCCCGCACCAGTTTCTGTTCTCGTCTCGTCCATCCCTCAATAGATCTGTTTAACAGATAGATCCATGGGTCCAAAACCAGTGGCTTGCCAAACGTCTGCTGCAGTAGGTCTTCAACCGACTTCCAAAATCCGTAAGACAAATGTTTTTTAAAGTGGTACCGTCATTTGTAGGGTTATCTGCATTGTAGCAGTACGGACAAATTTCTACCAGGTAACATGTCCAGTTGTCTCCTAACTGGTGAAAACTGGGATTAAAGTTTTCTGGCAGTTTAAGCTGCAAGAAGTGCTGTCATATTTGTACTACTATATTCTTATATTCATATTAGAGTCCTTTGTTCTTTTTAGCCTGACAAGAGCATGAATTTATGCAGGAGAACCGTATTTATCTTTCTATTATTTTTTATTTTTTTTTTATTTTTTATTTTGGTGTGCATGGAATTATAACAAGTGGGCTTGACATGCCCCAACGGCTTTGACAAGCTTATTACTAAACATATGTTAACATTTGGACAGCATGTGTAACATTCTGCACATTTTTTGTTAAAATAGTAACCTTACATGATAACATCGTATGTTCAGTTTGAAAGGGTTGTACATAGTGGCATTTGCAATAGACATGTAAATGTAAGAACTTAAAGGCTTAAACTTTGTCTTAATAAACGATTGGGTAACTTATCAGGCAGATTATTGATAAGTAGACAGTACTTGGAGCATTCGGTAAGCAGTGAGTAAAAAAGTAAAAAGTAAGAAAAAAGGGGGTGGGGTCGGAAGGGCAACTGAGATCTAGTGTTAGGTAATTGTAAATTTGAGCATGCTGCCCTAATGAGCTGCCTGACCAAGCTTTTAATGAATACCTGTGTTCGTAAACTCGTGGGTATAACCCCTGGGTCGCCCCTTGTTGGCGGTGCCTGGGGGTATGAAAATGTAAGCCCATGTCTAAATGGTGAGGTCGTAAACAGCGTAGGTACCCCGTGTGTGTTGTCTGGCCATTGTTATCCGGATCGCGTGCCTGAACTATGGTCACGTATGAAGCCTTCCTGTGTGATCCTGGGGCCCACCTGAGGGGGAGGGGGGAGGGGGGGGGGATAACCAGTGGAGAAAAATTGTTACGTGGTCTGAGAGAGGTCCAGGTAAGCTTCTAGCTGTGTATGGAGGTGAAGGTATGGGATTTTGTGCCCTGTGCGTATAGGGCTGTTCAATTGTATGAGTCCTGCACCGTGAGAGGCAGTCCTCTGTAGTTTCAAGTTGTGGGTCTGGCTTTGGTGCCTAAATCAGTCTGTCTGGGTACAAAGTCCGCCGTGGTTCCTGGGTCCCATCTGTGGGCTGGCTGGGGAGCCAGAGGTGGAGTGTCCATGCTGAGAGAGTGTTGGGGTAATCCCATGCGCTGCAGAATCGTTGCGGCTTCTTGAAGGTTGCGAATGATGTAAGTAGAGGTTCCATGGAGAATGGATAGGGACCTGGATGGGCGCCACCTATAGTCGATTTTGTGTTGTTGTAATAGGCTAGTGAGCGGTTTTAGCTCTCGGCGCCATGCCAATGTGTTGCCGCTGAGGTCTGCGTAAAATGACAATGACATGTTCTTGAAGTTGTATGGTGTAATGCCCCTGTCATGCCTTAATTATAATATCCTCTTACTTCCTGGTTCCACGGAGCTTAGCCACACCTCTTTATGACACGGTCTCCCTATTTAATCTGACCGCACCAGCTGATCGAAGCTGGATTATTGAACTACGTTCCGTACTCACGAACCGGCTGCAACATCGTTGTGAAAGCCCTCTGTTACCGGACCGGACTAGAAGACTTCAAGTTCCCTTCACCTTTCCTCATCCACGACTAAAAGCTGAACTCTCTCCATTCAGGATAAACCGCCTCTGAGGAAATCTCGGGAACCAGTGTTCTATGTGCCGGAAGCTAAGTAAAACCTCTGTGATAAGCGTTGCATCTCAAAGCTGTTATTTCCTGTCTCCAAAGTCCTTCGTTAAAACAAACCCGTTACAGCTAACTTCAACTCATACTTTGTCTCAGTTAGCTGCATCTGTCTTACTTCAGTTAAAGTCTATGGAACAGCTATTGTAACTTCTTATCACCTAATTAATTAATACTACTAAAGGACTCTTTCTGATTCAGTCACCGTTTACTACTTAAAGCTACAGTGCATATAATTGTGGACTTCAGTTACCGTTTACTACTTAAAGCTACAGTGCATATAATTGTGGACTTCAGTTATCGTTTACTACTTAAGGCTACAGTGCATATAATTGTGGACTTCAGTTATCGTTTACTACTTAAAGCTACAGTGCATATAATTGTGGACTTCAGTTATCGTTTACTACTTAAAGCTACAGTGCATATAATTGTGGACTTCAGTTATCGTTTACTACTTAAAGCTACAGTACCTGTAAATTGGAATTAAAGTCAATACCTTTTACTTTTTATAATAAATATTCAAACTATAAGAAATCTGCAGTTGTGTTCCTTCATAACAAATGTTTAGACGTGACAGAATAATCCAGCCATTGTAATGGATCCAGCAGATTTCGATTCTACTATAACTACGCTGAATCAAAGAGTTGATACACTAGCCCAAGGTGTGCAAGACCTGCAAGTTACTAACGAAATAATTCTCACTTATGTCAGAGATCTACAAACTCATACTCCTCATACTATTCTGCACTCGGCTAGTGATCCTGCTGTATGTAACCCAGAAAAGTTCTCTGGAGATCGTTCAAAATACAGGGAGTTCCTCAACACCTGCAAATTATTAATTGCTTTGAAACCTCGATCCTATCCTACAGAAAGAACTAAAGTTTGTTCGGTTATTTCCTTTCTAAGAGGTGAACCTATGTCATGGGCCCATTCCTTTCTGGAAAACGATGACCCCATCTTAGACTCACTGGATGAATTTTTTGAAGCCATGTCTCTTCTCTATGAAGATCCTAACAAACAAGCTACAGCTGATTTAACAATCAGAACACTACAGCAAAGAAATAGACCCGTTGAAGATTACATTGCTGAATTTAAAAGATGGGCTGTAGAAACGCAATGGAATGACATCACATTGCGCAACCAATTTCGAATTGGGTTATCTGAAGCTGTAAAAGACGAACTATCTAGAACAGAACTCCCTACTACTTTGAATGCTCTAATTCACTTATCAATCAGCATTGACAGAAGATTAAGAGAAAGAAAGGCAGAAAAAGCCCTTTTTCATTCTAAAGACCGAAAACCTTTTATTCCCTCAAAAGTTCCAGAAAAGACTTCCTTACCCAGTGAACCTATGGAAATAGGGGTAATAAGAAGTCCTCTTACTCCTGCAGAGAAGAACCGAAGACGTCAATTAAACCTATGCATGTATTGTGCCTCTCAAGATCATCTGGTTTCTGATTGTCCCTTATTAAAACGGACAAAGACCGGTAGACAAGCCTATACCTCTGCTATCTTCAGTGCACTCCCCTCAACACCGACCACTGCGTTCACACCTATATCCCTTGTAATACAGTGGGATAAGGTGAGAATTGTTACTGAAGCTCTCATCGATTCAGGTGCACATGGGGTATTCATCGATTCAACTTTTATAACAAAGAATAAAATTCCTTGTGTTCGAAAAGCCATTTCTGTTCCTATTAAAGTGATTGACGGCTCCTTTATCTCCTCGGGACCGATTCTTCATGAAACCATCCCTCTAAAGGTAACCACTAATCACATACATACTGAATTTCTAGTATTTGATGTTATTCCATCACCTCTCTATCCCGTTGTAATAGGGATCAACTGGTTAAGGAACCACAACCCTCAAATTTCATGGTCTCCTTTCTCTATCACCTTTAACTCACATTATTGTAAAGAAACATGTTTACAGCAAATTCCTATTCTTCAGATCACCAAAGAACCAACTATACCTTCTTGTTATTCAGACTTATCAGATGTTTCAGTAAAAAAGAAGCTGAAACACTCCCACCTCATCGTTCCTACGATTGTCCTATAGACCTCATACCTGGTGCCCCTATGGATAATGCAAAAGTCGATTGTATCATCAACTGGCCTGTTCCCTCTACAGTAAAAGAATTACAGCGATTTCTAGGGTTCGCCAACTTCTACAGAAAATTTATTAAAAACTACTCTGAGATAGCTCACCCACTCAATCAACTTAACAGTAAAAAACATCCCTTCAATTGGAACGAGAAGGCTCAAACTGCCTTCACTGAATTAAAGAGAAAGTTTACAACAGCTCCTATTCTTCAACTTCCAAATCCTTCATATCTTTATGTCCTTGAAACGGATGCTTCGGAAATTGCAATTGGAGCTGTCCTCTCTCAACACAAAACTCCTCAAGAACCTCTTCATCCTGTCGCCTTCTTCTCACGATCATTGTCTCCTGCCGAAAAGAATTATCCTACAGGAGAAAAAGAATTATTAAGTATCAAAGTGGCTTTAGAAACCTGGAGACACCTTCTTGAAGGCGCTCAGAACTCTTTAATCATTTATACTGACCATAAAAATCTCGAATATCTTCACTCCAATAAAACATTGTCTGCTCGACAAGTAAGATGGAATCTCTTTTTCTCCCGGTTCAACTTCCAAATCGTCTTTAGACCTGGGTCTAGAAACAAAAAGGCTGATGCCCTCTCCAGGATCCATAAAGACACTAAAATTGAACCTCCTTCGCCTAAAGTCATTGGAATCTTATCTTCTCTTATTGACGATATTAAAAATCTCAGTGAAGATGCTCTCGAACTTCCTAAATCAATGAAATTATCCAAGAAAAACGGTCTCTACTATTTTAAAGACCGGATTTACGTACCTCCTTCTCATCATCATACCAGCAGCAAAATGACTCCATCTCTATCCAATTATGGATTTCATCCTTCCTCATTTCCTGCTCAGACAGTTTCATCATCAAATCTCTCCGATTCGAATCAAATCTCTCATATGTCCTCTTTATTCAAGAAATTGCATGAGAATCTAGAATTGGCCTCCTCCAATCAAAAGAAGTTTTTTGATACAAAAAGACAACCTTCACCTTCTTATCAAATCGGTGATCTTGTCTGGCTTTCCTCAAAGAACATCTCTACAAATCGTCCATCAAAGAAGTTAAGTTCTCTTTTTCTTGGTCCTTTTCCAATAATATCGGTTATCAACCGTAATGTTGTTAAATTGAAACTTCCTCCAACTTTAAAGCTACATCCTGTTTTTCATGTGTCCTTGTTGAAGCCTCATCATCCTGACCCTTTCCAAAGAAATGTCACTACTTCTCCTGATCCCATATTGGTCCAGGGTGAAGAAGAATACGAAATTCAAAGTATACTGGATTCAAGGATCCATCGTGGCTCTTTACAATACCTCATCAGATGGAAAGGATATGGAATTGATGAAGATACATGGGAAAACTCCTCTGACGTTCATGCTGACAAATTGATTTCCAAGTTCCACAAGCGTTACCCTTCCAAGCCAAGTCAATAGCACCCAGAGGTTGCTCATTAAGGAGGGGATACTGTCATGCCTTAATTATAATATCCTCTTACTTCCTGGTTCCACGGAGCTTAGCCACACCTCTTTATGACACGGTCTCCCTATTTAATCTGACCGCACCAGCTGATCGAAGCTGGATTATTGAACTACGTTCCGTACTCACGAACCGGCTGCAACATCGTTGTGAAAGCCCTCTGTTACCGGACCGGACTAGAAGACTTCAAGTTCCCTTCACCTTTCCTCATCCACGACTAAAAGCTGAACTCTCTCCATTCAGGATAAACCGCCTCTGAGGAAATCTCGGGAACCAGTGTTCTATGTGCCGGAAGCTAAGTAAAACCTCTGTGATAAGCGTTGCATCTCAAAGCTGTTATTACCTGTCTCCAAAGTCCTTCGTTAAAACAAACCCGTTACAGCTAACTTCAACTCATACTTTGTCTCAGTTAGCTGCATCTGTCTTACTTCAGTTAAAGTCTATGGAACAGCTATTGTAACTTCTTATCACCTAATTAATTAATACTACTAAAGGACTCTTTCTGATTCAGTCACCGTTTACTACTTAAAGCTACAGTGCATATAATTGTGGACTTCAGTTACCGTTTACTACTTAAAGCCACAGTGCATATAATTGTGGACTTCAGTTATCGTTTACTACTTAAGGCTACAGTGCATATAATTGTGGACTTCAGTTATCGTTTACTACTTAAAGCTACAGTGCATATAATTGTGGACTTCAGTTATCGTTTACTACTTAAAGCTACAGTGCATATAATTGTGGACTTCAGTTATCGTTTACTACTTAAAGCTACAGTACCTGTAAATTGGAATTAAAGTCAATACCTTTTACTTTTTATAATAAATATTCAAACTATAAGAAATCTGCAGTTGTGTTCCTTCATAACAAATGTTTAGACGTGACAGTCCCTTAGTGCAGTCAGGAGAGCGGCTTTTCCCTTCCGTGTTGAAATTGTATGATTGGGTCCCTTGATGTTGTGGGTGGCGCTTTAGCGGGTTTAGGCACCCGAAATATGTTTTCTATCACCATCGTTTTGGAGATTTTGGGTGTCAGTGGGCTGCTAGCAATCTCCTTACTGCGTGTGGGAGCTCAGCTTCGGGCATGTGTTCAGGGATTCCCCTAACTTTCAGGTTATTTTTGCGACGGGAATCTTCCAGTGCGGCAAAGCGGCATTCATAGGAATAATTCTGTGTTTGCAGGTCTCTGACCTCTTGTTGGAGGGTCGTGAGCTGCTGCTTACAGGAGAGGGAGGTGTTTTCCAGTGTTCCTATGCGGCCTGTCAGACCTTTCAGATCCTGGTGTATCGTAGCCATGTCTGCCTGCAGGTTTTTTTGTAATTCCCCCAGTAGCTCCTTTAGGAGTGTGGCTGTCACCGGAGCTGCGTCTGGCTTCGCAGGTGGGATCGGCGGTGGTTGAAGCGCCGGTGTCGGCGTATAGCCCTCCTCCGTTCCACATGAGAAATCATCGGAGAGATCCGAGCAATCCCCCGTGATGGTCGCCATTTTGGGCCCATGTGCGCCTTGGGCCTGCCGCCATAAATCCCCTATGTTCATGCTTGTTTGGGGAGCATCTTGCCGTAATTTTTTGGATTTCTTCCCCATTTGGATATAGGTATGCCAGGGGATGTTCAGGGTACGAGAAAGCTGGGCTGGGCGCCAGAAAATGGGTGAATATTACCCTCGTTGGTCGGA
Source organism: Pelobates fuscus (assembly GCF_036172605.1). NCBI lineage: Eukaryota > Metazoa > Chordata > Amphibia > Anura > Pelobatidae > Pelobates > Pelobates fuscus. The sequence continues at coordinate 338,631,101 of NC_086318.1, read as the reverse complement.
GCCCCACACACATGCGACCGTCCGCTTAGGCTGTCAGACTCCGCCCCCCTCTATTGTTAGTTTTATTTATATTTTCATGGTTTTGGGTCACTTCATTTCACCATATCTTTATGCTCTCTAATATGTCCCTTTCCTGCTACCTATTTTATCTCTGTATCTTGTATGTACATTATCCTTTCCTGTTTTCTTATGCTTTTTACTCTCTGCAGGTTTTTGGTGGATATGTCCTTTCACTTTCCGGGTTAATTGTGGTTAGATTACGACATCATAAGTCTCGATTTCACTTTCTCTCCAATGATATCACTCTATGTGTATATAACCGTTACTTTGTACTTGCTGCCACCACCAAGGCAATTTCTAAAAGGAGAACCTTAGGTTACCACAACAAATCAGTTTTAAGAACCCACAATACACAATTTAGCAAAATATATATGAAATGAAAAATACTATGAAATAAGTCTCTTCAGGTAATGTGATTCTTAAGCCAAACAAAGGCACAACGTTATAAAGGAATATTTATTGCAACTAAAAACAGTCACTGTGCAGACATTTAAATTTAGATAGTAAACAAGTTAAAACCACCAACAAATTTACTCCCCACAAACATATGCTTGAAGCAGTGCAGAGAAGTGGGGACTTTCCTCCACTGCTGGTGGACCTACCCCAAACTCAAGCTGCTCTTGGTTAGTATAACATACTCTTCAGTATCAATTGTAAACCTTTTCCCCAAGACCAATGAGCATTATTGCTCTCATTTATCGATCTATTCATAAGAACCATAAATAAACTTGCAGCTTTAATTGCAACGTTGGCTCGCAAAGCTATAGGAGAAGTATGAGGCAAAAATCCCCACTACCCCTACAAAAGCCAAACGAAAATACACATATGGAAAAACTCACTTCATAAGTACTTGTTACTCCAAAACCACTACATAAAATTTGAGACCCTTGGCTGGACGGAGACATCCTTTCCATGGTAAACACAATCCTACTCATATCTAGAATTTCTAGCAGCAATGTCAACCTGTAAACAATAACATTGGCATTCAAGAGCTTCCTCCAATCCTTCTAACAGTGCCCCTCTCTACTTTCTCTTTACCACCCCTACCCCCCTGGGAATGGTGGGGTCATGGGTGCCTGTTTCTTTACTTGATTAAACCTTTCATTCTCTATCAACCCTCACCCTCTCTCCTTCTCCCTAACCACCAACCCCATCCTTGACCCATCTACTACACTACATAGACTAGGGTTTCCACCACATACACCTTACGGAGCCTTGACTACTAGAGCTCATAACAAGAATTGTCAATTTTTTTATATACTGTTTCAAATATTTGCATCCCTGTTTCAACCTTTGATTATTCTTCACTAGTGTTCTCTATACGTTTACATTGTTCCATATCCTACAGAAATGGAATGGAACTGTTATTTATTTGTACATAATTCAAACATCAAAAATGAAGAATTTTTGGGGGAAAAACACACACCAACAAATATATTAAAATAAAAAGGAGACAAATAACAAAAACTCCTTGTTACTCACTTTGCTAGCACAGGAATTGTCTAATGAAATGAAATGCATACTTTCCAAAGATACCTTAGATGCTTTTCCAAAGACCTGTCTGCAACTGACTTTCCCAATTCCCTCAAACAGTTTAAGGTACACTGGTCACGTTTAGACTTCTTTTTGCAGGGAATACCCTCATCAGTCGGATCGATCTATATATCAGGAAGCTCTATTATTAATTTCTAGATTACAACAATTTTTTTTGTTATATAACGTATTGTAGCAGAGAGCCTGGCTCCTGATTTCTAATTGGCAATTTAGATATTAAAGGGCCAGAGGACTGTGTTTTTAGCAGTGCATCAAAAGACCTGGAGCTGGCAAGTCTGGGAAAAGTACATGGGAATGCCCTTGGGTGCAGAGAGTTCCAGACCTGGCACTTTCCTGTGTGCTAACAAATGGCCAGAATAGCCCTTCCAGTGCTGTAATCAGCCATACCACTCATGTGAGGTAACCATTACATATATCAACTGTGCACATTAAATTAACAACAATATGAATTATGTTCACTGGGCAGGACACAGGTATCGAGACTAGGATCTAGTATAAAAGGTAACACAAAAAATACGGTAAAATTAAATTTCTTCTCTTTATTTCCAATGTTTGCAATTGGTTTATTATGCCATTTGCTATATTATTAATATACATTTCAAACAGAGCAAAAAAAAAAAAAACAACAAAAGACAGGTAATCAGAAATTATAGATTAATTCCAATGTTGTATTCAATTGTGTAAATTAAGAGTTCACCTTTAAAGTCTTATCTCAGAACCCATCAGTGCCTTGAACAGCCCTGTTGCCAGCTAGGAAGCTTTATTCCCACTGTAAGCTCTGCACACAAATTAAAATTCAACTAACGCTATAGCAGTGAACCCTCACCCACCTCCCACTACATTACGCTGCTTGTTAAAAAAAAAAATCTAATCTATCTCAAGGTAATAGAACATCCTAGATGCCAGGAATTACCAAAGAATATTAATTCAAAGTATTAGTGACACAAGTGCTACATGTACCACACTCAACTGTTCAATATTGACTTCAAATTATTATGAAAAAGCAAGAAACATAAATGCATATTTTTCTATATTATTATTATTATTATTATTTATTTAGTGCCGACAAATTCCGTAGCGCTTTACAGTGGGTGGACGAACAGACATGTAGTTGTAACCAGATAAGTTGGACACACAGGAACAGAGGGGTTGAGGGCTCTCCTCAATGAGCTGACATGCTAGAGGGAGTGGGGTAAAGTGACACAAAAGGTAAGGATAGTATTAGACTAATGACAGTTGCAAGACAGGAATCAGTCAGGAGCTATTAACAGTTTAATAGATACGCTTTTATGAAGAAGTGGGGTTTTAATGATTTTTTTGAAGGAGTGGAGACTGGGTGAGCATCTAACGGAGGAGGGAAGTGGTGCAGCACTGGAGAAGTCTTGAAGGCGAGCATCAGAGGTGGGAGTACGGACAGAAGACAGAGCGTAAGGGCCTAGACGGGACATACTTGTGTATTAGTGAAGATAGATAGAGGGGAGCAGCATTATGTAGAGATTTGAAAGCAAGAACCAGAATTTTAAATTGAGCCCTATATCTTACAGGAATCCAATGTAGGGACTAACAGAAAGGTGCGTGCAAACAGGAAGATGAGCCTCGCTGCCGCAAAACAGCGATCATATGTGCAAAACAGCCATCAGAATTCCATATACCTGAACACCTAGTTACAAAAACTATGCAGATGACTGTTGTATTCAAGTCAAGTCAGCGCAATTCTCTGGTGACTTCTCTGCGTATTACCACTTGTAGGGTAACATTACTGTTTGTTTAGTATTTGGAGTTATATAAAAAGGGACAAGACTGTAACATCTTTTTTTTTATTTTACAAAAGTGCAGATTTCAATGGAAATTAGCACTTTGATATGTAAACTTGTTATATCCCACTGGCAGTCAATCAGACAACCAGTCCAGTTACTTCCTGGTTTGGTTAGCTCAGTGGAGTTAAACACAAAAGGAAGACAATTGCCCAGAGCACCTGCCTTGTAAAGACTTCTCATTGAGCTGCATTGGGAAGTCTGTGATTTGGCAGTCACAAAAATATGGGCTGGAGAAAAAGGGGAGGGCTTGCAAAGGCTTTGGATGAGATCTGTAGGTTTTACAATCTGTTTTTAGATACAACCTCAATGTAAAAATGCATAATTAAATGCATGTGTTTTAATTTGGGGTATATCTTCTAAATTGTTCAAACAAACAAATAAAATTAAGATTTCCTTATACATATATATTTTTATTGGAATTCATATACTTTTGATATATATATTCTTTGGAAAGATACACAAATTTATTTGAGCAGGAGAGCGCAATCGTAGTAAATGTAAAATATAAAATTAAATAATGATATATTCAAGCAGCTAAACACAAAATAAAATTCCTTAAAAAATCTTACCTAAATAACACTCGAAAACAAAGTGTCAGCACTATATATGAAAGCCTTACATTTGGGCAATCTATAGAAGTGTGGAAAAACAGCAACTTTTCTCTGTGGGTAAATGGTATATATAAAAAACACCTATATAGCACAATAAGTTGGATCATACACACAAGAAGTATTAAGACTTGCACAAGAGTCCAAAAGTTCTGAGTGAAAATCTTTGGAGGGTTAATCTTATGTTGCAGTAGAAAATGTAGCATCCATGGATACACTGAAGTTGTATGTAGATTGTACCTTAAAAGGATACAGAAAAGCTTTGCATAGTGTAAAACTGCTTTTAATAGTAAAAAAAAGATCCCCTTCCCCCAAATATAAACTCTTACATTAACAAGTGGTGATACTTGTCTCCAAGATATCACAAAAAAATTTCAGAATCAGAGGCTGAGCAGCCGTTTACCGTCCAGTGGTTGTAGTAGTTCAAAACTCCTGCCCGATCTCAGCGCTGGTGGGGGGGAGTATAGCATACAAGCTGAACGTGTCTGTGTGTGGTCGGTTCAAAGCAGGCTGTTGTCATCAATCCTCTGCGTCCTGAATGCCGATAGCACTTCAATGCGTTTCGCCCACTCTGTCTGGCTTTTTCAAGATCTTCTTTTAGACATTTTCTTTTAGAAAATAAGTCCGGTAAGATCTTGATCTTCTAGGGTTTTCTCTCATTTAGCTCTGATTGTATCATCCTTAATTCGAGACGTATAGCAGCACATAAGTATATCTCTAGGTGGGTCATTAGTTGAGTCAGGGGGTTTCCCTGTTCTATGGCATCTTTCCCAAATATATGGCTTGCCTTCTTGTAAAACTCCTAGTTTGATAAAAAATGTAGAGAGGGAACGTTCCAGATTTTCGTTAGTTATGGATTCAGATATTCCTCATATCCTCACATTATTTCCTCTGGAGCGATTTTCCAAATCCGCAATTTTTTGTTCCATGACTTCCATTTTCTTTTCATTTTGTTTATTTATATATTTTTACATCATGACTTGAGCTGTCAGATTCTCCAATATCTCCTCGTGATATTTAAATCATTTTTTAGGTCCTATATATTGGTTTGAATTTCATGTTTTATGTCATGTTTTATTTTTTCGTATTTTTAGTATGGATTGATTTTCTATGGAAACTGGGTTTCCCTTTTCTAAGACCTCTATCTCTTGTGTTGTTCTTTCTTCTGTTTCATTTATTGTAGATTTTTCCAGTTCTGTACTTCCAGAGTGAGGGGAGAAGACGGATAGTCTTTTTTCAATTTTAGTCTCCTTTTTTTTTGTTAGTAGCTTATTTTCAGATGTTCTTTCCCCCACCATGTTGGATTTTCTGTCAGAGGGATTTTTCAAGTTGTTTTTGTTGATCATTTTGTTTCTCCTTTAGACTTCTCAGGTAGTGTTTCAAATTAGATTGCGTGTCTCTTCTTCTTTTCTTTCTCTCTTATCTCTTTCTTTTCCTCCTTTAAATAGGCCAGAAGTGATAAAAGACCAGAAAGCAAGTAGTAAAAAAACAAAAAACTTGAGAGAACAGGAAGCTGTTATAAGTAACCGTTCCAATCTTAAATAGTAGGTGGATTTTTTATTTTCCTCCCCTTTTTTCATATATATATATATATATATATATATATATATATATATTTATATTTTTAGGCTATCTGCCTTTTTTCTTTAAATTTTAAAGAGGTTTCTCTCCATTATATAAATTTCCTCAAAGAAAAAAAAAATATTTTTTACTGTTGAGAGCCTCTGGAATTGGTTTTAGTAAGTCTGCCCTTTTTAGCGGGTATGTATTTCCTTCTTGCTCTCACTTCTCCCTCTTTCTCTCTTTATTCTTCTGTCTTCTTTCAATTTTTTTTAGTATTGTATTTTTCTGCAATTGTCCTGTATATCATAATCTGTAGGTTTATTTGAGGACTTTTGAGATTAATTTAGGAGATCTGCCCCTTTATTTTATGTTCTAAAACCTTTTCCCATTTCTCTTGCCTTTCTCCTTCTCTTCTCTAATTATCTTTTAATGTCTTTTTTCCATACTTATATATCAATCTTTGTTTTGTTTTAGTGAGAGGACAGAGCTTTTGTAAAAGAAAAAAGCAGCAAAAAACTGAGGTATAACATATATAACAGATAAATGGGTTTTGCATGAGTCTCTTATTATTGGTTTTCAGCCAGTAGATTTGTTCTCTTTCACTATAAATTAAGTAAAGTAAAGAGTATTGTAGCAGAGCTCCCTGTACCCTGGCTGGGTACCTCCGCCAAAGGACCGCTTCCTAGCTGGAACAGGGGACAAACCTCAGCACTTCTGCCCACAGTCGCTGAGGCTGGACTGGGGCCCTGGAACCGCTTCTCCCTGGAGCCGAATGGGGAATTAGCTCTAGTCCTTAGAAGGACTTTCCCTGGTAAATCTCCTGTAAGCTGGAATAGCAGACACAGAAGCAAGCCTTCTTCCCTTAAATCTCCTGCAAGCTGGAGTAGCAGACACAGGAGCAAATCTTCTTTCCCTCCAATAACAGGATGACACACGGTTTTGGAGTGTAAGCAGGAACAGCTGAGCTGGGGCTTTATTGCTTCTTTTATACACATTTCTCCACAAGGTTACCACCCACGTGGACCTTGTGGAACAGCCAATCAACAACGTACAGTCCAGTCAGACACTCCCAGCTATCACACAAAAACCCTCCCCTCTGCCTGTGATGTAATTACTAAACACAATGGGCTAACTTAATTATCACAGGCATGAAAATATACAGTTTTACACAATATTCATAACTTTCAAACCATACATGCAATTTCCATAACATTTTCTGAACCAGCATAATCAGTATACATACATATTCAAAAATCATACAATTTGGTCCAGTGGTTCAAAAGATAGTTGGAAGTCCTATTTGACTGACTGCAAGCATGGCTTTCATGCCCAAAACAGTTCCACAGATTTAGGCTGTGCAGCCAGTCTATCTTCTCCTCTATCCTGGAGATAATTGGCTTAAGTGGGCGTGGTAAGTCAATTATCTCCAGGTACAGAAAATATCTCTAAGTCCAAAACCTGTTACAAAAACTACATAACTCATATAATACAATGTTTAACCTATATGTCCAACATATCCCCAGATAGCTTGGATCTGAGCACTCAATATGTCCGAAAAGCGCTCAGATCTCACGAATACAGTTGGATCGCCATGGGGTTAAACAATAGCAAGGGCTGATGAGAGATTGAGGAGGGACAAAGCAGCTAGTTTCAACTGGTCTGGCAGTGTTGTCAGATGATTTATATCGGCAGACATTTTGTGCTAAGATAGAAATTAAAAGTGTCTACTGCCAGTCACACTTAAAACCAAACGGACTCCATTTTGGATTTCAGGCAAGACAGACACAATTTTTTTTTCCTTTCTGTAACTTTCAAGTCATGAGCTAAAGAATGCGTTATGTAAACAAGGCAAGTGATAAGGAATGAAGTCTCACAGCAAGCAGGGGGATGGAATACAACTCAGAGACAAGTATATACATTATATATATATACATGTATACACTATACACTTATTTCACTATTATAGTAATTACATATAATCAGTATTATGTTAATAATATAGACCATTCATGGATAAATATTCATGAAGAAATGAAGAAAGTATTTAATAAATGTTAGTGGAATAGAAAAATAATCCTACACACACAGCTTCACAAAAGGGCCAGACACTAGTGATAGATAACATGTAGCAATTAATTTTACTTTCTAAATCTTACAAGGTCCCATTGTAAGAAATAGGGTGAAATTAAGGTTAGGAGGTGTCAATTTTAGGAATTACGATCGAAATTGCCTCCACGAAGACGGGAAAAACCAAAGAAAATGCTTTGAACTGACACGTCTTGCGATTGATAGCAGTCATTATAGATAAGCCAAATTACGTCAAAAACGTCATCAAACTTAGTTAACTCTTTCCGGGAAAATACATTTTGGCGGTGGGCTTTATCAGATAATGACGTACAGAGAGTCTGGCCCTTTAAAAAGTAAGAACAGGGGGTCAGATGGAGACATTCAGAGAGATTTAGGACACTCTGGGACTAACACTCAACTCTCAAACTCTCTTGGACACAACTCAAGAAACAATTCCTGGACACTTAGAATTTTAATATTATTTTCTAACCAACACCACTTTTCCATTACATAGAATCCTATACACATCAATCATACTTGCATTCAAAGTTCCTGGGACTATCTAATAATCTGATGAGAACATCTACATAACTGGTAACTATGCTGGTTTTATTTAATTAATTTAAATTAATTAAAATTTTACTCTCGGTTAGATTTCAATAATTAGAAATCTTAGTTAACTAAAGAATATATAGTTATAAACATTCCATTCAGCAGATGGAATCAAGATAATTATTTATTAATGATATATTTATCACGTGTTGGCATACCACTGTTTTTATCCAGATGTATTGATTTGCTCTGAAATAAGATAGTGTATCTTATGTAGAGTTAAAATCCGGCTAATATAAAATCTGGTAGATTATTTCTTATTGGATGGTTCTAGGAATGGTGTGATATGAACATCGTTTAATTGAGAATTGCAATAGAATAGGATATCATATGCCTAGGAGGATTCTAGCAAGCATTGAAAGAGTTAATCAGGGTGGTCTAACTGTCAACCAAAGATTTTATGGCTTCTTGCTTCTTGCTGCACTGTTGTATTCTGTGGAATTCTGTGTTCTGTGTGAAGTTGTTTGCTAAGCTGTCATAAATCTTGTCACGTTCTTGACAACTGGATTGCTGTAGCCATGGTACTGTGTTTAGCCATTGCCATTGTATACAATGTTATACCTAAATATTCACTGATTATTATCACGCATGTTACATATTATTATTATTTTATTATATTGTCACAATAAATTTAATTTTTTCAAGAAATTGTGATTTATTGTATGGAGTAAAAATCCTCATAATGATCATTCTCTATGATCTAAGAATTAAATAGTGGGTTATTCTCAAGATATCAATTTTTATATAATAAAAATTATTAAATAAAATTTTGATAATTTTTATGAAAATATTATTTTTAATATTTATCACCCCATAAATATCCCCACAGTGTCCCTGGGACAATGCCCTGCTGGAGAACAATGGAACAGGAAAAAGGGGGAGGGGAAGATGCACATTTTCCCATGGAATTAAAGGGAAAAAGTGTTTTAAAAATCCAATAAGCCCAAATAGACTTTTTAAATGGCAATACACTCCAGGGGCCATAGTCATAAGGCAGGAGGCTGGCAATCAGGCTCCTCCAAAAGCCAGGGGTAAAGGGCAGTTTGTCACATAAAAAAACAGTGGCGAGGTCACTTTCACCACAAGTATTGTCTGGAAGTCAAGACAAAAAAAAAAATATTTGTTTTACTTATCTGGAAACTTGTGTTAAGTTTCAGCAGTTCCTGCAGCATTTCTTAAGGGACTTTTTCTTCTTTTTCTTCCCTAATCCTGCCCCAACAGGGGAGAGAGGGAGACCCCATAGGTGGTGGCACCTCTTAGCTCTCATCTTGATTTGCCTTACCACCACTGTAACGCCTTTCAGACAATAACTTTCTGTTACCATAAAAAATGTGCAATGCCCATATGGTCACGTATATGTATTATTAAGCGATTGTGAAGCTTGCATACGCAGTTGTGGCAATGTAAGTTTTCTTGTTATTTCTTGCACAACCAAAATAAAGAATAAAAAAAAATAAAAAATTAATCCATCTTCACCCATGGAGGGCTCCGCGCAGACTAGGGCATTAACATATACCCTATTGTTACAATTGTTACTTGAAAAGCATGAGGAATGCAGTTGGGGTACCACATGCTCATTTGTTATACCTCCATGCACTACAAAAATAAAGAATACAAATAAATAAATAAATAAATAAATAAATGAATAAATAAAATTATAAAGAAAAAAAAAAATGTATGCAGTTTCCAAATGAATCTACAATGGATGCTGTCCAGGAGGTGGGAGGGTCTGCTAGGGAGGGTGTGCTGCTGATTGGCTGGAATGTGTCTGCTGACTGTGAGGTACAGGGTCAAAGTTTACTCAATGATGACGAATAGGGGGTGGATCGAACCGCGCATGTGTTCGCCTGCCGTGGCGAACGCGAACACGCTATGTTCGCCAGGAACTATTCGCCAGCGAACCGTTCGGTACATCACTACTATTAACCTGTAGCACTGAAAGAAAGTAAAAAGCATATTAAAAACTATATTAGTTTTCTACTATACTGAAGAATAAACCTGTCTTGCTCTCTATGTATATTAATTTTATGTACAGATATCCATTCACTAGGAAAGAGCTCTATCAGCTATTAATGCATCATCGCTAACTCAATATTCCCTACATAATCTGTATATAATTTGCATATATTGTGGGATCTTAATCAGACTGCTATATTTACCCTTGTGAGAGACTCACAAGCACTACTAGCATATACAGTACTACCGCGGAACATATGCAGATTTTTGATACTGATACGGTACTGACAAATTATATACTTAATTAAAACCCTCTCTCCCCATGATTGAACTATCTATAATTTGAATGGTCCATGAGATTACTCAGGAATTTGTTGGATATTGAATCATGGATATAATTATTGAATTGATAGTCAGGACAGATCTAACCAGATTTTTAAAGGTGTGACACTTCTCACTTTATCACTTTTTTGGTTTGTAGTGTTTTTACACGTTTTTATTTTCTTTTTTAGTCTTTTGGATTTAATAAAGGTTTATACCATTAATATGGAATTTTTATTCTGAGGAGGTTTCCCTTGAATGAGAGCGGGTTCCACTCTCTACTTGCGAGTGGTTATCCCAATCCATTTATTCTGTTAAATGCAAGGAACCTACCACTCAACCATATTATTTCGAATTGGTTAAAATTTAAAAATAAAAATATAACAAAGGATAAAATTCTCCCATGTTTACCTATGGGAATATTAAATGGACTGATAGAATATCTTGATATTACTTATTGGATACAAAGAGGAATGACGCAAATTGAGAATTTAACAGAAGGTACTAGTATTAAGCCTTTCAACAGATTGCAAGCTGAATACCATTTGTCAAATCGTGAGATATTTTTTTAATACCTTAATTAAAGGTTATTTAAAAAATAAATACATTTTAAAAGAAATTAATAAAGTAATAGATATCTTATAAAATACTGTCACAAACAGACCAAAAACATCTGATCGCTAAATGCTTAGACATGATCAGGACATCTAAGAAACATATTCCACCAATAGCTATAAAAAAATGGGAAGAAGACCTACAGATCCAGATCAATCCAACACAATGCAATACCTCCTTAATGGAATGCAATAAAGCAATCCATTGCTTAAACCTTAATGTGATACAGTATAAGCTTGCCATGCGTTGGTACAGAGTGCCATCGATAATCAATAAAATATATCCAAACCTGACACATATGTGCTGGAGATGTAACTCAGAATATGGTAATTTTGTACACATTTTGTGGACTTGCATGATGATAAACCGTATATAGACTTGTTAGAAGATTCAGAACAACGTGGCACCTTACTCCCGGAAGGGCCCGTTTGCACCTAAATTTCCTAAATCAACAAAAGAGTGAAAAAAAGATAATTTTCCATATCTTGATGGCTGCAAAATTACTAATCGCAAGAAACTGGAAATTCTCTATGATGCCAGATTAGTCCGAAATCAAATAATTATACAATGTGAAATGGAAAATGGAATATCAAGCCAAATAAATTGGAATATAAAGGAGCACACCTACTGGAAGACATGGTCAAATACTTTCAATAAAGATGAATTTTGAGAAAACATAGATTTTAAAACGCTAAGATTGTTCTAGAAAATGAATAACCTTTAACAAATATAGATAATTTTGCTTGGGGTTTTTTTTGTTTTGTTTTTTAACCTCTGTAGAGTGTAAGAGGAATGGGATAGAAAGCAGGGACAATGAAAAGAAGGAAAGAGTACTCGATATATTAAGAATAGTAAAGAAATATATTTTGATTCCCCTTAAAGAGAAAGAAAAAAAAAAGAAGGAGAAGGGAAAAGAAAAAAGAAAAGATAGTAAAAGAATGGAGGATATCCTATAAAGAGAAACTCTGCCAATCCTACCCTGAAACAAACCTGATAATCCCCCACCCCCAGAACCATTGCCAACCTTTTTTTTGTGTTTTTTTTTTTTTTTAAGAAAAAAAAAGGAAAGGAAAGGAAAAAGAAAGAGAAAGAAAAAAAGAAAAAAGAAGAAAGAAAAGACGGAACTGGTTACTAAAATGTTTGAATCTTATACTACTTAAAATATACCTTAAATTCTAAATACCCATACAAATGAATATAGAATGTTAAGGAACAATGTTTTTGTTAATGATTTACACAGTGTTAAAATATGTCAATTGTTTCTGATCACTTTCTTAATAGCAACAATATTACCTAAATAATTAAAAATAAATTTGAAAACTTTTTTTTATACTCAATAAAGTGCTCCTGTTCATATCTTTCACACTAATTAAATGTTTATTATCTTCTCCCTCTGGATATTTCTCCTCCAAGAAAATTTTGTTCACCCTATCACCCCTATCAGCTGGTTTTAGAAAATATCAGTTGTCTGTGCAATTATGTTTGAGCCTTTAAAATTGGCATTTAGGATAATTCTCAGCCAAGGGCTGTACTCACAACTTGATGAGTGGATATATTCATTCACATACAATGGCTTAAATTTGGATCCTTCTTTATTAAAAATATTTTAAGCGCAGCATTAACTTTACTGTATATCCCCAAGTAAGGTTTATACCCTTATTATTGTTACAATTCAGGGACATTAAAAATGCAGTTTACTTTTCCTATTTTCAGCAAACCATGAAAGGTCATCTATGTACCTGGGATAAGACACAGAGTTTGCCCACCAATCATGTTGGTAATATATATATATATATATATATATATATATATATGAAACTCGTTCTAATAGGCCAAAAACAAGTTGGTATAACCAGAGACGTTTTAGCCGCGAGGCAAACAAGGCATTTGCCTTGGGCGGCATTTTCCAGGGGGAGGCAAAAAAAGCAGCCCCCAAATGCCCAAGGCAAATGTCTTGTTAGCCTTGCGGCTAACAGACATTTCGGTGGGCTGCTGGGCGGTCGGGCGGTCGGGCGGCGCTGGCGGGCGGCTGTCGAGGGAGCACTTCCTCTGAGCTGTCTTCTCAGCTCCCTCGCGCGCCGCAGAGTGAGGCTGGGAGCCGGAATATGACGTCAATTCCGGCTCCGCCTCCCAGCCTCACTCTGCGGCGCGCGAGGGAGCTGAGCAGACAGCTCAGAGGAAGTGCTCCCTCGCCAGCCGCCCGCCAGCGCCGCCCGACCTCCCAGCAGCCACTGGACCACCAGGGAGAAAGATGACCCCCCCAGCATTCCCAAAGGTAAGGAGGCTGGGGGGTTAAAGTAAAAAAAAAAAAGTGTTAATGTGAGGGAGTGTGTGTGTGTCTGTTAGTGAGTGTGAGTGTGTGTGTGTGTCTGTGTGTTTTAGTGTGTCTGTTAGTGTGTGTCTGTTAGTGTGTGTATGAGTGTGTGTGTGTGTGTGTCTGTTAGTGTGTGTGTGTCTGTTAGTGTGTGTGTCTGTTAGTGTGTGTGTGTATCTGTTAGTGTGTGTGTGTTTCTGTTAGTGTTTCTGTTAGTGTATGCGTATCTGTCAGTGAATGTGTGTGTGTGTATTTAGAAGGCGGAGCGGGGGAAGTGGTGGCATGGGGGTGGGGGGGGGCGCCTGAGTTTTGTCCTGCCTAGGGCAGCACAAAACAAGGATACACCACTGGGTGTAACTAAGTCAGACCTTGCACCCAACACAGAGACTGCAATCTGCACATAAAAGTCTTTACTATACCAAAAATAATTATTTTCCAATATTAGGCTGACACCTTCCAAGATAAGCTTAAAGGGAAACTATAGGCTATGAATACAAAATTGTATTCCTAGCCCATTGTGCCCCCCTCGCGCCCCACAGTGCACAATGGGTTAAAAACTATTTTGCTACTTACCTGAATCCAGCTCAATGTCCTTTGGCACTGGGTCAGGCTCTGCCATCATTCTTCCTCCCTTGATGTCAGCTGACGCCGGGGGCCTTATGCACATGCACAGCGAGTGCTGTAATCGCATTAGGACAGCCCCATAGGAATGCTTTGAAAGCTTTCCTATGGGGTTTTAGCTGACACTGGATTTCCTCATGCATGCTGTTAGGACGTTTAGCATCAGTTAGGTGACCAAAAGTCGCCTAACCATCTGGAAGCACGATTTAATTCTGCAATGTTTCTCAATAACTGCAATAATTACCATTGCAGGTTTAAACTGACAGGAACAGTGCACCCAGATCATTTCAATGAGCTGAAGTGGTCTGGGTGCCTATAGTGTACCTTTGACCAGAGCTGGTGGCATATCTTATCTAAGTAATATATTTTTCCTCTAAGCAAATAGGATGTTGTAATATTGCATATAATAATAAGGTATTCCTTGTTACCAGAAAAATAGTCCTCATGTCATAATAATTCATTTAGATTTTTTTTAATTTGTAATGTATCTCTCTAATATGACTTACAATGTTGTACCAATGGTCGGAGCAATACATCTATATATTCGGACAGGTTACATGTAATAGAATCAATGCCCAAAATAATAACGGAGGGCAAGTCTGAAGCATACTGTGGCCTTAAATCTAAAATGTCCTTCTAATTCACTTTGAATTCCCAACAGTTTTCACTTTGCTAAAAATGAAAGAACAGAGTTTTCATATGTGATATCCTTAAATAGTCTCATTCAGTATTCCCGAAGCATAATGCCTTAGTTAAAACGGAAATTACTTTGTCTTTAATTTGAGAGATGGGTTCTCCATATAATTTGACAGATGTGTCCATATCACTTAACAATCTCAATGTTTCCACGTGATAATATTGATTAGTCATGATAACTACATCTCTACTTTTGTCCGCTGGTTTTATAACAATGGACTCACTTGTCTTTAATTATTTTAAAGTAAACCACTCAGCTCTAGATGAATTTGATCGGTATATCTGTCAAACAGCCAACTGATTACTTGTGAATGGATGAGTCTTTCGCTAATGTAAAGCGCTACGGAATTTGTTGGCGCTATATAAATAATAAAATAATAATAATAATAATAATAATAATAATAATAATGTGGAATGTTAGCAATACAAAAATAAACATGAATACCGCACTCAAACAAGTATAAAGGAAACATTAGTAATGATGCAATCGATTTATTGTTCCCTTAATCAATTGGCGAAAAATATATTACTAATTACAATTGTTTTAATTTAATCGTATGTACAGTTGTATTCATTTCATCATATGTACAGCTCCTATATACAGAAAATATTATATACAAAAACCCTCCATAAACACTGTTCTCTTATAAGTAGTGTGACATTAATTATTGGAGTATATATACAAAAAGTTGGTGATGATCCTACTGGTAAAAAAAATGAAAAATTGAAAAACATGAAAAAAATGAAAAAAATAGAACCGGTAAAAAATTGAAAAAAGAAAAAGGAAACAGAAAAATAAAAATAGAAGTAAAGAATAAAAAAATTAAAAAGTGAAAAACATATAATCCTTGTATGTAACAGTCCAGAAAAAATAGTGCACTGTAATGTCAATATATGGGTGGATCTCATCAGTTGAATGTCTTCTTTGCATAAAGAACTGAAGGGTTTTCCAGTGAATTGAAGGGGCTGAAGGAGGTGAATTTGTTCCAGCGGGCTATCAGGCTGAACCTTCCTCTTTTGGTAGAATAATCCTGCTGCAACACCGTCCAATAGAAGGATCACCTCACCGGCACCAGATGCATATATGTATGGTCAGAAACAGAGGTAGTACCCGGGCTGAGCGCTCGGAACATCCATGTCCCTTCGAAGGCCCCTGTGATGTTAGCAATACATACAATATACTAGAAAATCTACAATTTCTGGGGAAATTGTGTGTAGTGTTCTTGCCTCCACCAGTAGTCTACAACTGGAGTGGGCGGTGTAACTGTTATTATTTATATAGCACATTTAACTGCAACGTTGTTGCCCCAAAGGGCTTCACAGTTACATTAAAACATACATTTATAAAAACATTAGCAGGTGTACAAAAGGCTCTGTCTATGACATTATGTGCTGCTCCAGCGTGCCACAGGTCAGAGTATTTTGGTGGTTGCCATATTCAAATGGTCGTATTGTAAAAACTATAAATCCTACAGCGAAGAGCTTTATATTGTGAGAATCACAAGACCCAGACCTACAAGACCTGATGCATAGTATGTCTCTGAAGTATTAAAAATGAAGGCACAGTCACAGTTTAGAAATTGCCCTTCAAATTTAAGCTGGCTAGAGTGGAGTTTCAATGAATGTCAATGGATGGCGTGAATTGCAAACAAATGGTCATATTGTGAAAACTATCAGGACGATGGCTTAGCTGTGGACATTTTTAGTGGCAGCAGGGATAGCTGAACATTTTGATATAAGATTTGTGTAGGTGGGCTTGAAAATGAGGGAGTGGTGGCAGTTTAGAAATCATGCCCTGATTTTTCAGCTTTTGCCAGCTCCCACTCTAGCTTTGAACATTTTGCCATTCATTCCTATGGGACCAATTTCGCCACAAGAACGACGATATTTCGAGAACCATTCAGCGAAACGTTCCACAAAGTAATAGCACACCAATAGGGAACAATCCGCACGTTTCGGTATATTACTGTCTATGTAGTGTAAAAACTGTGGGAGGAGTTAGGGTGGTAAATTTGGCTATAATAAGAATAATAATATATATGTGAGATAACAGTAAGTGGTCTTGCTATGCAAGAACACTTATTAAAGCCAAGTCTGGGCTCTGTTTGCTGTAAGTGGCTCTTTTCGCCTTTCCCCTTTTAAGATGAGATCTATCCATCTGCATAAACATATATATGTACTTTTACTGCGTTCTTTTCCAACAACCTTTAATTGTTTTTCAAAGCGCGCTATCATTAATAGATTCGTGTATTATTTATATATAGATACATAATGCTATATAGGGAGAACTTTAGAACTTTATGATAAGTGTTTTTTTGTGTGATAACTTTGACAGTATGTCAAAAAGATATGAGCTGAAATTAGATAAACATTCCTAAGGGGGGTAACCCCTAAATGAAAAATCAAAAGACTTAAAAATAATGGAGTGTTATATGGGATAAAATGAGAATATACTTAGGATGAGGTTTTATATTTTAGTACCAATAAAAGTTATGTTTTATATGTTACATTATTATCTTTCTGTTTGATTTGTCTTCTCATTTTATCCCACATAACACTGCATTTTTCCGAGTCTATTAGCTTTGAGAGTACCTCCATTGGTTTAGTTTGCTTATAACATACAGGGAGTGCAGAATTATTAGGCAAGTTGTATTTTTGAGGATTAATTTTATTATTGAACCATGTTCTCAATGAACCCAAAAAACTCATTAATATCAAAGCTGAATATTTTTGGAAGTAGTTTTTAGTTTGTTTTTAGTTTTAGCTATTTTAGGGGGATATCTGTGTGTGCAGGTGACTATTACTGTGCATAATTATTAGGCAACTTAACAAAAGACAAATATATACCCATTTCAATTATTTATTTTTACCAGTGAAACCAATATAACATCTCAACATTCACAAATATACATTTCTGACATTCAAAAACAAAACAAAAACAAATCAGTGACCAATATAGCCACCTTTCTTTGCAAGGACACTCAAAAGCCTGCCATCCATGGATTCTGTCAGTGTTTTGATCTGTTCACCATCAACATTGCGTGCAGCAGCAACCACAGCCTCCCGGACACTGTTCAGAGAGGTGTACTGTTTTCCCTCCTTGTAAATCCCACATTTGATGATGGACCACAGGTTCTCAATGGGGTTCAGATCAGGTGAACAAGGAGGCCATGTCATTAGATTTTCTTCTTTTATACCCTTTCTTGCCAGCCACGCTGTGGAGTACTTGGACGCGTGTGATGGAGCATTGTCCTGCATGAAAATCATGTTTTTCTTGAAGGATGCAGACTTCTTCCTGTACCACTGCTTGAAGAAGGTGTCTTCCAGAAACTGGCAGTAGGACTGGGAGTTGAGCTTGACTCCATCCTCAACCCGAAAAGGCCCCACAAGCTCATCTTTGATGATACCAGCCCAAACCAGTACTCCACCTCCACCTTGCTGGCATCTGAGTCGGACTGGAGCTCTCTGCCCTTTACCAATCCAGCCACGGGCCCATCCATCTGGCCCATCAAGACTCACTCTCATTTCATCAGTCCATAAAACCTTAGAAAAATCAGTCTTGAGATATTTCTTGGCCCAGTCTTGATGTTTCAGCTTGTGTATCTTGTTCAGTGGTGGTCGTCTTTCAGCCTTTCTTACCTTGGCCATGTCTCTGAGTATTGCACACCTTGTGCTTTTAGGCACTCCAGTGATGTTGCAGCTCCGAAATATGGCCAAACTGGTGGCAAGTGGCATCTTGGCAGCTGCACGCTTGACTTTTCTCAGTTCATGGGCAGTTATTTTGCGCCTTGGTTTTTCCACACGCTTCTTGCGACCCTGTTGACTATTTTGAATGAAACGCTTGATTGTTCGATGATCACGCTTCAGAAGCTTTGCAATTTTAAGAGTGCTGCATCCCTCTGCAAGATATCTCACTATTTTTGACTTTTCTGAGCCTGTCAAGTCCTTCTTTTGACCCATTTTGCCAAAGGAAAGGAAGTTGCCTAATAATTATGCACACCTGATATAGGGTGTTGATGTCATTAGACCACACCCCTTCTCATTACAGAGATGCACATCACCTAATATGCTTAATTGGTAGTAGGCTTTCGAGCCTATACAGCTTGGAGTAAGACAACATGCATAAAGAGGATGATGTGGTCAAAATACTCATTTGCCTAATAATTCTGCACTCCCTGTATATGCATCTATTTGATGTCATATGGATATAAAACACTGTTTTAATACAATAACTAAAGTGTTCTAGATCACAATTACGAAATAGGTTATATTTCAAGCTAGTCGTTCACATTTCAAAGTATTATTTCTGTTAAATACCATTAATGTGGATAATAGTGATATCTATTAATTCCTTGATGAACAGGGATTACTCAAATCCCTTAATATCTCCATACACCTGAGCTGTCATTTATTTGCAAAGGGTTTTATCATACACTTGGGGTGAAAAGTGATATTCAGACAACGTAGATTATAGTTTAAATGAATTACTGAATAAAATCATGCCCGTTCTAGCAAAATTTAAATGTAAATGAGTTCTGTTGGAAATGTGAGCATATACACGAATGTTGAAACTTCTATAACATGCTGAAAATCATGTATGGAGACCATATGTCAAAGTAATTAAATAAATGATGTGCTTTCCCCTAATTGCAGTGCATATTCGTCCCATTAAGCCAGTGGTGTATCCTGGTTTTGTGCTGCCCTAGGCAGGACAAAACTCAGGCGCCCCCCTCCCCCCCCACGCCACCCCTTCCCCCCGCCCCGCCTTCTAAATACACACACACACACATTCACTGACAGATACGCATACACTAACAGAAACACACACACTGACACACACACACACACACTAACAGACACACACACTAACATACACACAGACACACACTAACAGACACACACTAACAGACACACACACACTAACACACACACACACACACACACACACTCACTAACAGACACACACACAGTCACACTCACTAACAGACACACACTCACTCACATTAACACTTTTTTTTTTTTACTTTAACCCCCCCAGCCTCCTTACCTTTGGGAATGCTTGGGGGGGTCATCTTTCTCCCTGGTGGTCCAGTGGCTGCTGGGCGGTGCTGGCGGGCGGCTGGCGAGGGAGCACTTCCTCTGAGCTGTCTGCTCAGCTCCCTCGCGCGCCGCAGAGTGAGGCTGGGAGGCGGAGCCGGAATTGACGTCATATTCCGGCTCCCAACCTCACTCTGCGGCACGCGAGGGAGCTGAGCAGACAGCTCAGAGGAAGTGCTCCCTCGCCAGCCGCCCGCCAGCGCCGCCCAACCGCCCAGCAGCCCGCCGGAATGTCTGTTAGCTGCAAGGCTAACAAGACATTTGCCTTGTGCATTTGGGGCGGCTTTTTTTGCCGCCCCCTGGAAAATGCCGCCCAAGGCAAATGCCTTGTTTGCCTCGCGGCTAAAATGTCCCTGCATACAGCTGGTTATGCACTGCAATTAGGGCAAAGAGAAAGAATGAACAATAAGCAATTAAAAAGTAGAATAGATATGAACAAAAGTATAGAAATTATTTTATGATAAAAATATTTTATGATCAACCTGTTATTGGTTAAAAATAGTAGTAATTACCAAACTGTGGCTGTTAGTTATCTAGTAAAGTGAAATTCAAAGTGAATTAAACATTTAAATAGTAGCTGAACTGAAAGTATAGCTCATTGGAGAATATGTTCAGTTCTGCTACTGTGGCCTTAGATTTAAAATTTGCTTTTAATTTAGTTCTTTCTTTAGTAAATAATGCTGACTGTCATGCTAACAATGGTAAGAGAAACTGGGACTATACCAGGGTTTCTGGGTATCTCTGACATACTAATATTTTTTAGGAGCTGATTTATTTAGAGTCAGAGGATCCAAGCATCTTTCAGCCTCTTGGAAAAAAGAGGATGGGTCTTTGGGGACTGCTGTGTCCACTTATTTCAAGTTTATACAGAAGGTGTGGAAATAGGAAAGAATCATGCAATGACTACTCTCGGTTTGTAGGTGGTCATCAACCAACAACTTCCCACAGTGCATGACATGAAGTAGACTTTCGGTTTTGCCCACATTGGTCTTCGTCTAAATTTAAGCTCATAAGTGGTTCTGCCCAATTCTGTATCTCCAAAGAGACATATGGACATTTAACCAAGCAAATGACTAGCATGATCGATGAGCATTTTTTGCGGCACCAAAAGAATTAGCACTGTTCTAACCCTCCATGGGCGGAGTTATTATAGGAGACTCCGTGATCTGTTGTCAATTTATGTAAACATAAATGTAATTTAGAACAAGACTAAATTTTCTTATTTACACAGATTGATTTCTAAACACATATATTGCAGATTTAAGATACACTGTTGTAAGCTTTATTGCTGTGAGTTATACATTTATACACATTATAGTGTACATACTTTTATAGTGCTGGAATACATATTTTGCTCCCCATCCCCTCTCTCCATGTCTCATTCACCCCCAGCCCCTCTATGTGTCTCATCCCCCCCAAGCCCCTCCATGTGTCTCATTCCCTCCCAGTCCCTCCATGTGTCTTATTCCTCCACAGCCCCTCCATGTGTCTCGTTCCCCATCAGCCCTTCCATGTGTGTCATTTTTCTTAACCCCTCCATGTATCTCATACCCTTATAGCCCCAGCCTCCGCAGCACTGGAATAGAAAGCCCCTCTTTCTCTGAAAATGCTGTGTTTACATTAATATTATCTCATTTTCCTTGAGGCAATTAAGCTGCCTCCTTGTTAAATACTCAACCATGAGCTAAAACCAGTAAGCAGCTTAAGTATTGCGCAGAGCCCCATTTCTCACTTGTGGTTATATATTAAGTCCTTATCTCTGGGTGTCCCGTACTCTAAAACTGCTGATTCATCTGAATATGCTGTTGGAGTAGTTTGTCATATATCTTGGCATATGAGTCGTTAATGTCTGTCACTTGGTCAAAACCATCATAAAACTCTGCTGCTAAAAAGGGGTGCACAGCAGGGAGCCCAATGTTCTGTGTAGCTACATATATTAGATTTGTGGGGCCATAACCTTTCCATAAACACATATAAACATTAAAATAAATATTGTTAGATTCTCTGCTATGGTTATTAGCCATAAGCAGAATGAACTGCCATGTCTTCCGCCACACTATACACAGCAGGCAGGGGAACTGTAGTATACTGCGTGGATAAGTCCAGATCCCCATGCTCTATGGGCAGGACACAACAAAGTAGTCCTTATCTTTGAGCCATCAAATGTGAAGGCACTGCCACCGCCTTTTCTATTCTTTTCCTTTCTGATTGGGAGTGGAAGATTAAGACATTAAGCTGGTGCTACACATTGCCTCAGCTCAATCTTGCTATCTTCAGCCCTTCGCCCATATCCTGAGCTGCTCTTCCCATAAAAAAAAGGAACAGGTGATGCCTGTCCTATAGTACAAAGTCCCCTGTTTGGATGCTGTTGGCTTTAAGGCTCATGAAAAAAGAAAATTAACAGTTGATAGCTTAAAGGAACTTTCTAACATTATAAATACAAATATGGATTCATAACATTACTGTGTCCCTGGCACTGTTCAGATTCAGGGTCTGCTGTATAAACTAAAAAAGTACATTTCAACTCTGCTTTAACCTAGCGGCGTTAGAGTATCGCCACATTCGCTTGTACCCTTATTGTTAAGATTATCCAGACAGAAGAAGCACAGAGAAGCATTACAAGGCTTCTCTATTGGGAGACGTCCATGAGAATGTGAAGATGGAAGGGTAAGTGGAGTAAACTTATGTATAGAGGAGCCCAGTGAATTAAATGATTTGGGCCCTCCTCTAGCACTTCAGTGGCCAAAAGGTAGATCCCACTATCCTTTGCCAACTTTGGATCCATTTGCCCATACTTGCATTGTTGTATTTATGAGCAGTGTTTGTGTGTTTGAATATAAGCATGTTTTTGTATGGTGTGTGTGTGTGTGTGTGTGTTCATAGGGGAGTATTTTTGTTTAGTGAATGCAGCTGTGTGTTTGTATGTACTGTCACCATTGCACTGTAGTTATGCATTTGTGTGTAGTGTTTAAATGCAGGGGGTGTGTTAGCATGCATTGTTGACACTTGAATTGCATGCTAGTGTGTATTGTTGTAGTGTTAGTGCTTGAATGCTAGGATTTATTTGTATATAGTGTTGACATTCAATACAGGGATGTGCTTGCATGTAGTCTTGGCACTTGATTGCAGAGGTGGATTTGTATGTAGTGTTGCAGTTTGAACGCAGGGGTGTTTTTGTGTGTCGTGTTGGTATCTGAATGCTGGAATGTGTGCACATATACACATACACTGCCAAACACACATACTGACATAGATACACACTGCCACACACACACTTCCACACACACATGGATACACATCTAACATTTGTGTGTCAGTGTGACATGGAGATACAATCACACAGACACAAACAAACACAAACACACAGATACACACACAGTGGTGTACACACAATCCATGGGGCCCCGGTGCGAAACTGCTACATGGGCCCCCTCACCCCTCTCCCGTTCCCTCCCCTGATCCGTGGGCCACCCCAAAATAAACATACATAGACACATACATACACACATACATACAGACACACACACACATACACACATACAGAGACACATGCATCCACACAGAGACAGAGACACACACATACAGAAACACAGACACACACACAGAGACACATACACACAGAGATACATAGAGACACAGACACACACAAAACAGAGACACACACACATACACACTTACAGAGACAGACACACACATACAGAGACAGACACACATACATACAGACAGACACACACATGCAGACACACACACACAGAGACACACACACACAGAGACACACACACATACACAAAATGTTTCCTACCTTTTGTTACTTTCCCTGGCGTCCAGTGGGGCTCAGCCTGATGTGAGTCAGAGTTCCCACTCTGACTCCCTCATCCTTCCTCCTTCCTCCCGCGCGGGCTGATAGCTGGGAGGAGTGACCGGTGAGTAACTTCCTCCCAGCTTGTGATGTCATCACAGGGGACCCGGTCACACTGTTAAAGCGCCCAGCGCTGACCGGGCCCCCTGACAATCCATATCCATCGGGTGGCCCTGACAGCTTGGGCCACCCGATGGACCTCTTAACATGCGGCCCCAACGGTTTGCCGCCCTGGCTGG
This sequence comes from Pelobates fuscus, assembly GCF_036172605.1. NCBI lineage: Eukaryota > Metazoa > Chordata > Amphibia > Anura > Pelobatidae > Pelobates > Pelobates fuscus. The sequence goes on along the minus strand of NC_086318.1, from coordinate 338,607,102 downwards.
GGCTGCAAAATGTGGCAGCTGGTACCCGGTATGTACGCCACTATACACACACTGACAACATACAGACAAAGATACACACATTATTTACATATTTTGGGTGCAGGAAGGTCTACTTCAATCTTGCTTCAGGGCATCCTATCTAAAGCTGTCTGTCTCATTTTCTTTCTCCCTCCCTGTGAGGTGCTCTGAAAGCTGGGAGGAACTGACCTTTACTCTCTTCCTCCCAGCACAATGGCCAAATTACTGATCTGATCAGAGCCAGGTTTCATTGTTAAAGGGCTGTGGCACACAACTGGGTACCAAACCAAACCTGTGGCATGCAGAACATCCATGACTCAAACCAACTCATGACCTCTGAGACCCTGCTGTTTTGCCACTCCTAAAAATGTTTACAGTCTTACAAGTAAGTGCCCCTGGTGGCAGTCTTATTGCACACTGACTGACAAATGTAAACATTGCTGTAATGTAATGCTTAAAATTATCAGCATGCAGGGACGGCATCTTGGCAACAAGACCACTACAGTAAGCTGTAAGTGGGTCACTATCAGCGTTAACTAAAAAACACTAAAATTGCATACCTCCCAAAAGTCTGTCAGATTTGGCAGTACCTTCCCCAATTCAGGCTCGAGTCTGGCTCTAATTTTGGGATTTATGACATTTCAGTGCAGGCTTCATTTTGCTAGGGTATTTTTCTGGAAAAATGGAGTAGAATAAGCAATTAAATCAATTATATTGATTTTTGTGGAGCTAAAAATTCCTCTGCATAGTATTGCTTAATTGCTACAGCATGTCTGCTTCTGAAAGGCTTTTCTATCTCATAAAACGGCATCACAAGCATTTTGTTTGCCAATGACAATTACTAAATTGAGCCACTTGCTTGTACATTTTAACAGTAATTCCAAAAGAGGAGCAATCAGCAGGTAAGTACAAAAAAAAATTCAATTTTCAAATTGTATGATATATACTCCTATACTATATACTCCTATATATACTCCGATGTATATTGCAACTTCACATTTGATAAAGACTTGTAAAGGTGACACAAGGAAGAACTAATGTGTTAAGACTTCCCTTTTTTGGAAATGAACCGGACGCTAACTCCCTCACGTACGTTAGCATGCAGAAACCCACGAATTGTCCTCAACGATACTTAGCCGTGATTGTTATGGAACTAAATTCAGCATTAAGACTTTGTGGGTTCCCAGTCACCACAGCGGGACTTAGTCGTGAATGTTAAACATGCTTGTATTTTTGTTTTCTGCATAACTGCAGACGTCCTGTCTGTAGCCTTTGCAAGCCACCCCCTCTTAACCAGATGCAGACTTTCAGTCTGTGCTGTAGCCCATAAAGCAACGCAGCCAAGGGGAATGGGCCTTGACATGGCTAAGAGACAGGGTGTGGTGTGGGGGATAGGCTAGTGTTATTGGAGGTGGGGTTTTGCTAGAGGAGTATATATATAGGGCCATCTTGATTAATCCTTACTTGCCTTTTTTGTCCCACCCTCCCTCCCTTTTTTGTTTTAGCTCCCGTTTGGTCATGGCGGCTGGGCGGATGGACAGATAAGTTGGGGTATAGGTTGTTTGTCCTGATGTAAAACAGTTTAGTTCGCTAAGAACAGTTAGGTTTGGAAGGGTATTGGTAGGTTCGAGCTCGTTGGTAGCTCCAAACCTGGTGTGTGTAGGGTGTATCTCGGTATACCCCTCCATGGGAAAGGCCTGGAAAATCAAGCCCTCTGTGGCAATGGTTATGTTTATATGTTAATTATATGTTATAATGTGGTTTTATTTATTGTGATATGGGTCATTGTCTGGGGTAGTATTGTTAAAGGAGTTGGGGTTGTTATGTTATGTTTAATATGTGGACAATGACCTTAAAAACCTTTTAAGTACTATTTATATTATTAAAGCTGTGATAATTTTCCCAAAATAAAGGTGTCTAAGTATCTTTGAGGGCTTTTGGGGTTTGTTATGCATATGCCGGAAAAGGTTTGTGTGTGTGTCAGTGAGCTTGTCTGCAGTTAGTTTGAGTGGGTGTCATTTAGCTTGGTTTCATTTATATATTTGGGAGTCTAGGCCAACTCCTTGGTTTTGCACCTCTCCCTTTCACAGGTGCCTCATTCCAGGATCCTATTTAGCCTTGACCTGCAGAGAGTCCCAGGAGGAAGTAGTTCCAAAGGAACTAGATTAATCTTATAAGGGCAGGCATTAGGCTGCCAAAAAATAGGGTACATTGACATTGTGGCAGGCTTATACAATATAGAATGTAACTAAACCCCCATAATTTTTTGCCTAGGTGAGGTGTTTTTAAATAAAACTACTACAATCTGTGAGATTTGAAATAATTGTTTAGTGAAAAAGCGAGTTCGCTGGGTTATGTATTTTGTATGTTGTATACATTGGCCCCAGCAGCACCCTGTAATTTATGCATTTTCAGGTGAGTGCAGCCCTCTTGGTTTAATTTATATGTTTCGGAGTCCAGGCCAACTCCTTGGTTTTGCACCCCTCCCTGTCACAGGTGCCTCACTCCAGGATCCTATTTAGCCTTGACCTGCAGAGAGTCCCAGGAGGAAGTAGCTCCCAAGTAAGTGGATTAATCTCATAAGGGCAGGAATTAGGCTGCCAGAGTAGGGCCTTCCAAGAATGGGGTACATTGATGTTCTGGCAGGCTTATGCAATATATGACCCCCCATTATTTTTTTGCCTAGGTGAGGTGTTTTTAAATAAAACTATTACAATCTGTGAGACTTGATATAATTGTTTAATGAATAAGCGAGTGCGCTAGATTGTGTATTTTGTATGTCATTTAGATTGTTTGTAGTCAGCTAATGAGCTTATGTATCAGTGAGCTTGTCTGTACCGAGCTTGTGTGTGTCAGTGAGCTTCTCTGCAGAGAGCTTGTGTGTGTCAGTGAGCTTCTATGCAGAGAGCTTGTGTGTCAGTGAGTTTGTCACTAGTGAGCTTGTGTGTGTTTGTCAAGTTACCTGTCTGTAGTGAGCTTGTGTGTGTTTGTTAGTAAACCTGTCTGTAGTAAGCCGGCATGTGTTAATGAGCTTGTCTGCAATTAGCTTTTGTGTATACTATTGAGTTTACTTGTAGTCAACTTGTGGGCATCAGAGAGCCTGTCTGCAGTAAGTTTGTGTGTTTGCCAGTGAGCTTGTCTGTGTGTGAGTGTTTTAATGTTTTAATATAAACATTTGCCGCACTGATGCAAATATTACGATGCCTACATGAGCATGAAGGATTACCCTGCTAAGGGAAGTGTCCTCAAGCAGGGTCAATCACAAAAGAAAGGAAGCGGCCTGGGTGACGGGTGCTATAGCACTGTTACATCCATGGGTTATCTGAAGCGAGGGGCTGCAGGTAAGCAACAATATAACAGCTCCCACATAAATATATGATTTATCATATGTTTAGTGCCTTGGGAGTTGTATGTTAATAACTATATATTGTGTTCTCAGTCCGGCCCTGGATACAATGCCCCAAAATGCGGAATAGACCCTATTCCATGATGAAAATTGTAAAAACTGAAATAGTCAGGTCTCTAATATGGCACTGTAACTTCTCGAATTAGTGCCAAAAGCATACGTTGGGGGCATTGATTTGTTCAGAAAAGTTTGATGAGCATAATTTGGGGGGTTTGACCACAGTGGCACATATCAGATTTCAGAAATGGGCAATTAAATTGTAACGAGTATGCAAAAAATAAAAAAAAATAAAAACAAAAAAAAAAAAACAAATTATCACAAACTGTGACATCAACTGGCGAAAAAATGGTAGCACACTAAGGCACAATATACACCGTATGAGATACACTCGAACAACTACTTTTACAAATGGCCGGCCTTTCCAATAAAACTGCAATAAAGCCCCAAAATGAGACATAGGTAGATCAAATCCATTCAGCTCGACAGGATAGTGGTAAAGGCATACATTGGGGGCATTGTTGTATTCAGAAGATGTAGCTGAACAAAATGTGGAGTTTTGTAAAGTAGTTGCATACATCAAGTTTGCAAAATACCAATGAATTAAAAACGCCTTATATTTCTGTATTTTAAAAAAAATCCGGAAAAAAACAAACAAATGTTACTGCAATATTTAGCAGAGGTTGGCCGAAGGCGGAGTCACGGCAACGCTAGGGTGAGGTGAGGTGAGGCCCGGCCGGGTCATAGCGCAGCAGCGTCTACTCCCAGAATGGCAGGTACAGTTTATTTCTCTACCCTTCCTGAATCCTGCAGCATGGTATTTTATGACTTTCATTTATTTCTCATTACAATAAACATTTGAAACTGTAAATGCCATAATAAGCCTATCAATCGTGCAGTAATTACTCTGATATAATGTTAGATATACACAGAAAGCTCCAAATGATTGTCAAAAAGTAAAAAAAAAAACAATGTTTAAATTAATAAAATAATTCTAAGAATGCCTTGGTACAAAATATAAGTAGCCTAATATATTTTATGAATGTATTTATTTGGGGGTGAAGGGTCATAATTGTGAATTGGCAGCATCCAACATTAGATGAGGGGATTACTTGGATGCCTACCCTGACTGAAAGAGACACTAGGCACCATAACCACTGTTGTGTGCTGCAGTGGTTATGGTGCTATAAGTCCCTGGATGCAGTTCGCTGGTAATATGAAAAACTGTGTATGAGCATTTTCACCATGGTCCTTTGGTCTAAGCTGATCTGATAAAGCAGAAGATGATCTTATATGTCAAGATTTCATCAAAATAAACATTATTGCACACAGGACATTTTACATTTCTGACCAGGAACAGAGAGAATCAATTTTTGGTGTATTTTTTTTTATTTTTTTAACGTAGCCTAAAATGACATTAGTAATTATATTAAATGGACAATACTAGGCACATTTATAATGAAAAAAAATGGCTAATGTCTTTTTTTTTAGAGCTACTAAGAGGGAATTGACAAAACACTACACATCTGGTCGCTGAATATGCGAGGTGCTCAGCTTACAGTCCAACTGGCAGATAATTAACGCAGAAACAATGCACTCATAATTCTATGCGAAGCTAGACAACATTTTGGCAGGTGTATTCACCTAATAAATAATAAATGACTACTTTAAGTTAGTTACTGCCAACCAGTTAATGCTCAGATGATAAGGATTTGTGCCAAAGTTTTTGAAGATTCAAGCATACAATACAGTGCAAGCCTGTCAACCTAAACAATATATATATATATATAAATAAGTTAAAGGGACTCTCCGGTGCCAGGAAAACATAACCACTTTTGGTAGAGCTTTCCTTACAAAGTTTGAGCTCTTCGCTAGTTGTTCAGTGAGTGAATGTCTGTCAGTAAGTGTCTGTGTGTGTGTGTCTGCCAGTGAGTATATGTCTGCCAGTGAGTGTGTGTGTGTAAGTGTATGTCTGTCAGTGAGTATATGATAGCTCAACAATGTCTGTGACAGTGCCAGGGGACTCCAAGCACTATAACCAATGAGATGAAATGTTTATAGTGCCTACAGTATTACTTTCACATTATGAACGATCAGAAATCATTGGAACAAAAGAGGCTATACATTAAAAATGTTGCCTTTGATATTGAAATATAGATTTTGTGTCCAAATGTTAATGCAATAATTTAGTAATTTTTGTGCTGTACATTAAAAGGACACTATGGTCACCAGAACAACTACAGCGAATTGTATTTGCTCTGGTGAGTAGAATCATCCCCTTCAGGCTTTTTGCAGTAAACACTGTCTTTTCAGAGAAAATTCTGTGTTTACATTACAGCCTAGTGGTAACTCCACTGACCACTTCTCAAATGACTTCTAGAGGTGCTTCCTGGGGTAGTGCTGCACACTGTGCAGTACTGTCATTAAGTGTCTCCACCCACTGAACTTTCCTCATACGGATGCATTTATTCAACTCATCTCTATGAAGAGATGATGATTGGCCAATTCGATGTGAAAGCATTGTGATTGGCTCACAGTGTCACTTCTAATTATGTCAGGCATGCAGGCAGGTCAGAGGCAGAGCCAGCAGCAGCAGAATTGAATATAAGTAAGACTTTAGCATATTTAGGGAGGGGGGTCAATGGGGGCTAGATGGTGGTGTAAACACTATATGGTCAGGAAAATCTGTTTGTGTTCCTGACCATATAGTGTTCTTTTTCTGCAGTAGTCCTGCATTCTTCTCCAAAAAAATGCCTGAAACATGTTGCAGTTCCAGGATAGTAGTTTGTGTCTAGATTCACAATTGTAACTGCTTGAATATAAGGAAATCCTACACCTCTGACAGGATTAGAAACTCTGCCATGCATAATATAACATGATCCTCAATTCATTATGTATGGGCATTGTGCTAGATGAGCAGCAAGTACATGCATAGAATTGTAGTTAGAATGAAAACAAAATACATCCCTGAAGTTTCATGAGGAACATGAAGGTGTTTCCATGAGGACGTCTTGCTCACCTGGGCCACAGCCATGTGTTATAGTTTCTATTGATGTCAGGAAGCACAAGACTTACACAATATACTCTTGAAAAATATCTTCTCTTTTTGTCCATCAAATTCATTGACCAAGTATTAATATAAAGTAAAACCAATATCGAAAAATATTTTCACTGCACTAGATGACTACTTGCATAGTTCAATAAAGATCAAGTCTTTCTTTATTCACTAAACCCTGGATTTTGTCCGGTGCATTTGGTGTCTGGATTAAAGTCACTACTAATAGTAGATATATATTAGTAGTTAGTAAATATAGACAAATATTTCACTAAAGTAAGAATTGTTGGGAATTCAAAGTGAATATCAAAGTTAAGGCCGGGTTCAGGGCCGCCACCAGCAATTTTGGGGCCCCTAACTCAGCTCAGGGTCTGGGCCCCCAGGGGCCCACCTCCAAATACCGCCCAGTGGGCCCGCCTCAAAATACCGCCCACAGGAATACACACACACAGACACAAACACACACACTGATACAAAAGGACACAGATACATACTAACAGACACACATACTGAAACAGACATACACGCATACAGGCATACATACTGACACACACATACTGAGACATAGTAAAAGACAGACACATACTAACATACATACAGACACACATGCATGAGAACATAAAGACACATACATACATACAGACACCGACATACATACATACACACACACATACATACACACATTCATACATACAGACATACAGACACTGACATCCATACACACATACATTCATAATGGCATACAGACATACATTCATACATACAGACTGACATACATGCCTATAAACAGACTTACTGACAGACATACATGCATACAGACAGACATACGTTCATAATGATATGCAGACATACATTCATACTGACATACAGACATACATATATAATGACATACAGACATACATATATACATACATATAAACATACATGCATGCAGTCAGACATACATAGACATGCATACATGCATGCATGCATCCAGACAGACAAACATAAACATACATACATACAGACAGGCATACAGACATACACATACATACAGACAGACATACATGCATATATACAGACCTACTGACAGACATACATCCATACAGATATCCATACACACATACACACAGACATACGTTCATAATGATATGCAGACATACATTTATACTGACATACAAACATACATATATAATGACATACAGACATACATATATATATACATCCATACATAGACATACATACATACACAGACATACAGACATACATACATACATAGACATACACAGACAGACATACATACACAGACATACATAGACATACATAGACATTTATACACAGAGACATACAGACAGACATAAACAGACATACATACAGACATACATACACAGACAGACATACACACATAGACATACAGACAGACAGACACATGCACAGACAGACATACATACATAGACATACATACATAGACAGACATACACAGACAGACATACACAGATAGACATACATGCATACACACACACACACACACACACAGTGCTCATTTTCCAGCCACCCTCCTGTCTCTTACCTTTTCTTTGCAGGAGGGTGGCTGGGGATGATGGGAGTCGGCGCGGCTCCCTCTTTTCTTGCGCGCGCGCTCCTCGCGCGCGGAGTGAGCTGGGAGGAAGTAAGCTCTTCCTCCCAGCAGCACTTGCGGCTGCTTTTTTTTTTTTTTTTAAAGGGGCCCGGTCGCGCTATACCACGGCCACAGCGCTGACCGAGCCCCTGAAGGAGAGGGCCCATCGGGTGGCCCTAAGTGTGTGGGCCACCCCCCAGGGCCGCCGGGGCTGTGACAACCGTTATGGTTGTCACCCCCTGATGGCGGCCCTGGCTGGGCTAGCTGAACTGGAAACATTCTCCAAATCAGTTATGTTTTGTAGACGGACTATTGTGGATTTATTGAAATTCGGGCCTGGATTTGAAGCATTCTGGATTTCACCCAGCAGCGTATTCACACAGAGGCGTAACTAGAAATCACAGGACCCTGGTGCAAAAATTGCCATGGGCCCCCTCCCACACATCTACCCTTCCCCTCCCATATGTTCCTTCCACATGCAGACAAACAGATACACATGCAGACACACACACAAACATATACAGAGACACACAAATACCCACAGACACACACATACATACAAACACACACACATACATATAAACACACACACATACATATAGACAGACAGACATACACACAAACACACATACAGACACACATACAAACACACACACAGACACATACATACAGACAGATTGACATACACACACATACATACATACATACATACACAAACACACACACACATACAAACACACACACATATACACACACATACATACACACATATATATATATATATAGACACACATACATACAGACACACATACATACAAACACACACAAACAGACACGCATACAAAATGTTTTAGTCACCCTCCTGTTTCCTACCTTTTAGATGCAGGAGGGTGACTTTCCCTGGGCTCCAGTGGCTCAGCCTGATAGGAGTCAGAGTTCCCACTCTGACTTTCTCCTCTCCTTTCTCCTCCCGTGCAGTTCCCGGTGGTTGCTGGGAGGAGTGACCAGGGCTGTTATTTCCTCCCAGCATCTGACATCATCACAGGGGGTCCTGTCGCGCTGTTAAAGCGCCGCAGTGCTGACCGGGCCCCCGGGAAATTCATTGCCATTAGGTGGCCCTAAGAGAATGGGCCACCCGATGGGCCCCTAAACGTGCGGCCCCAGTGGTAGTTCTGTCACTGTATCCACATCAAAGTCAGGCCCATTACATTTAAACATTGTTAAATAGCGTGAACAATACCTTGATTTTGCATCCAGGCTTTAGTGAATAACCCCATAAATGTTTGTGAATCTCTGAACCCAACATTGGTCAGCAATTTTTTTAATTTCTGGAATAAACAGGATACTTATTTAATACTTTTAAAGGAACAATGAAGGCACCATAACCACTTAAACTGAATCCAGTACTTATGGTGCCTGGTGTCTGAGAGCACCAGGTCCCTCATTAACGTTAAATTACTTAAGTGCATCTCCCCCATTTTGCATTTGAGGACCAGACTGCAGGCTGCCAGTCATCGAGCATCTATGAGAAAAGGTGAGTAAACCATTTAATAATGATGCAGGACCCAGTCAGCACAGAATAAACTTTTATTTTACAAATTACATTTTGTAAATAGAAATCTATGTTCGCCAACATTCCCACGTAGCCCATGAAGCAGTAATTACAATGAAAGCTACACTCCATTAATAAATCTCTCTAAGCAGAGTTCAGATACAGACCATTCCAGGAAGTTGTCACAGAGCCCCAGCTGGTTTGACATCATGGTAACTAAAGTAAAATTAATGGAGAAGTTAGAGGGGAAATTACACTTTATAAAGAGCTTTGAGTGCAGGCTAAAATGTAAACACAAAATAAAGCCATGTGCTCTGTCTCCCACTACTCCTGGGCAGCATCAATGGCTACAAAATAAAGGCTTTAACCCTTTAAGGACACATGACATGGAGAATAATTAAAGAGCAGCCTGCCCCATTCACCAATATAATTACAAGGGTGCAATGTCCCTGTTTCACGCACAGTGGAATTAAGTACAAGTAAAGAAACAGTCTGGCATTTTAACTTAAAGGACCACTATAGTGCCAGGAAAACATACTCGTTTTCTTGGCCCTATAGTGCCCTGAGGGTGCCCCCACCCTCAGGTGCCCCCACCCGCAGGAGCCGCGCGCGCATTCAGCCAGTTCATAAGAAAGCATTTATAATGCTTTCCTATGGACGCTGGCGTCTTCTCACTGTGATTTTCACAGTGAGAAGCACACAAGCGCCACTAGCGGCTGTCAATGAGACAGCCACTAGAGGCTCTAGAGGCTGGATTAACCCTCAGTGTAAACATAGCAGTTTCTCTGAAACTGCTATGTTTATAGAAAAAAAGGGTTAACCCTAGCTAGACCAGGCACCCAGACCACTTCATTAAGCTGAAGTGGTCTGGGTGCCTATAGTGGTCCTTTAAAGCACTTGTCGATTCTTGTTTGCAATCAAAACAACCTATTCACCCCTTGAGGAAGATCCAGCACTAGTGAGTTCATGTCACAGTAAGTGCATAAATCAGAGCACTGAGTACAAACTTGGAGCTTGCATTCTGATTCCATGAAAACCTCCAATAATGCTCAGTTTAACCCCTTCCCGACCGCGGGTGTATCAGGTACATCCGACAAAAAACTGTCCTTAAGGCTAATTAGAGCGCTGCTCTAAAGGTATTGCAGCAATGCCTCGATGTCGAGGCATCGCTACAATACCTCTCCCTACTTCAGGGCGCCAGGCGATCGCTCCCCCGGAGTAATCACTTCCGGGTTAGTCCACGTGGCAGTTAAGCAGAGCATCGGAAGCCATCAGGTAGGCTTCTGATGCTCTGCCTGTGCTGAATGCCTCGAGGGGTCGAGGCACTCAGTGAATAAATAAAGAAAATAAAAAAACATTAAAAAAAAAATAATAAATATAAGCTATCCTGCCAGTGATCACTAGCTCTTGCACAGCAGCACTTAGTTTGCTGTCTGTGCATTTTTTTTAGAGGTTAAATTTTTTTTTGTGTTTTTTTTTCGTGACAGATCACTAAGTAAAGTGATTGTGATCATGTCACAGAGATCGTATAGCAGGAGGCGTATTTCATCCTTGCGTTGAGTCTGACGCGTCTATGTCTTACTCCGATCCTGATTTTGACCCTGTTAGGTGCTCACATACATCACTAGACACAGTGTCTGCTGCTAGTGATGTATCTAGTAATGATGTATCTGTGGCTGCTGGTCCCCCTGCCAGAAGGAGACGTGCTGCTCCAGCGGGCAGTATTGCTGAGGTCAGATATCCCATCCTTTGCTGCAAATCCTGGAATCAATGTGGATGTCACAGAATTTAGCCCTCAGCAGTTTATGGAGGTGTTTCTGGGCGATGATGTTTTGGGGAACATTGTCACCCAAACTAAATTATATGACCATCTGTTCTGTGCTGCAAAGCATGACTCTTTTTTGGCAAAACACCAATGGGCCCCCATCGATGTGCCAAAATTAAAAAAATTCTGGGTATTGACTATGCTGATGGGCATCATAAAGAAGCCCTCCATCCGTCCTACTGGAGCAGTAGGCCCATCTGCTCTACCCCCATTTACGTCCAGTGTATGTTGAGGAAGAGGTATGAGATGAATCTACATTTCATACATAGCGACAATATATATGGATATACAAAGAACAAATGGGATACGGCTTTGACAAATCTAAATAGGGAACATAAAAGTATACATAGTGCAATACAGTAAATAATAAATTAATTGTGCGCCATAGTTGGAATACACTCACAGGATGGAGACGTATAAACACCCTCAAGGGTGCCTCCCCCGCTGTTGTGGGTGGCTAGAATGCTTCACATTCCACTGGAATTCCAAGCGGACCAAAATATAGAGTAAAACTCCCACAGGAATAGGTTGGAGAAAATTAATCAGCAATTTATTATAAAAAGAGCAAATAGCATTAGCTCAGAGGTATAAAATTAGAGGAACATAGGTCCTACGCGTTTCGTTCCTTTAGAGATGGAACTTCCTCAGGGACCAAATCCCACTAATACAGCAATACAACAACAATCACAAAAAAATCAAGTTGTTTTTGATTATGTTATTGATATGTTATTAAATGTGAAGGGGAAAAAAATGGTTTGGAAATAGCAAAGTGCTACTTGTACTTATTGCCCTATAACTTGCAAAAAAAAAAGCTAAAACAGATTTTGGGGGTTAAAGTTCGAAAAAGTGTGTTTTTTAAAAAAATTTCATCATATTTTATAGTTAATTTTATAGTAAATTATATGATATGATAAAAAATAATGGTTTCTTTAGAAAGACCATTTAATGGCAAGACAAATGGTATATAATATGTGTGGGTGCAGTAAATGAGTAAGAGGAAAATTACAGCTAAACACAAACACCGCAGAAATGTAAAAAGAGATCCGGTCCTTAAAGGACCACTCTAGGCACCCAGACGACTTCAGCTTAATGAAGTGGTTTGGGTGCCAAGTACCTCTAGGATTAACCCTTTTTTTTTATAAACATAGCAGTTTCAGAGAAACTGCTATGTTTATAATGAGGGTTAATCCAGCCTCTAAATCCTCTAGTGGCTGTCTCATTGACAGCCGCTAGAGGCGTTTGCGTGCTTCTCACTGTGAAAATCACAGTGAGAGCACGCAAGCGTCCATAGGAAAGCATTGTAAATGCTTTCCTATGCGACCGGCTGAATGCGAGCGCGGCTCCTGCCGCGCATGCGCATTCAGCCGATGACGTCGCGATCAAGATGGAGAGGAGGAGGAAAGCTCCCCGCCCGGCGCTGGAAAAAGAGGTAAGTTTAACCCCTTCCTCTCTCCAGAGCCCAGCGGGAGGGGGTCCCTGAGGGTGGGGGCACCCTCAGGGTACTCTAGTGCCAGGAAAACGAGTATGTTTTCCTGGCACTAGAGTGGTCCTTTAACAGTAAGAAAATTGAAAACCGGTCTGGTCACTAAGGCGTTAAGAGAACACTGTGTCACTTAGAATAAAATGTGGGTCTATCCAACAGCATGTGGAGCTACAGTTTACCCCCTTTGGCCTGGCACTTCATGCAAATGCCTATTTCACCTGGCTGTAATACCACCCACAAAACGATTTACACAGAAATAAAGAAAGCATTACATAGTTACATAGTTTTTATACCCCACCTCCTCTAAATTGTAAGCTCGTTTGAGCAGGGTCCTCAAATACCTATTGTTCCTGTTACATTTTGTTATTGTCTCATTTTGTAAATTCCCCTCTTATTGTAAAGCACTGCGGAATAAGCTGGCGCTATATAAATACCAATAATAATAATAATAATAATAGCTACATATTTGTTTAAGCTTCAAAGCATTCAAAGTACATCAATATGGAGGCACCCAGTTCTAGGACAGCGGTAAATGCAACACAGTGCATTTGTACATTTAGTTCTATTTTTCAGTCCTCAGAAACACACGTATTTGCTAAATATACAGTGTATTTAAATATTATATTAAAAACCGTGGAAAATGACAGTTCCCCCTTAAGCCTAGCATGTTGTACAGGTACACTGCCTGAAACATGCTTTAATTAGTATTTTAGTTACAGCTGTAAAGAGTTAGGCCAGAGTGCAATGGTAAGTCAGAGTTGCAACCATGAATTATATTAATCCTCTTTACGAGGAAATACAGAGCATCACCAGGGGGAATTGGCTAAGGCTTAAGTATAAAGTGCCTCAGGTTATATGCGCCATTGTAACAGCTTTGACATGTTGTGCTGTGTGGCTCTGAGGCATTGATGCATAACGTGACACCTTCAGCACCTTCTATCAAGTAGCGTAAACACAATGATGACTGCCAGAAACCTCAGTGTAGATGGCTCCAATGCTTTCTTCATCACAATTACATGTTCCCGCTAGCATGCTCCCCACATCTAACCTCTGCACTTGGGTGAATTTGTCACAATGAATGTAGATGAACCAGACATATACAAAGTTGTACCTGTACCTGAGTACCTCTACCATTTTGTATTTTGTAATAAATAAGCATGGCCACAGCAAAGGTTCGTGCATCGCAGGGACACACTGTCACAGAATCGTCAGTCTATCCACATCATAAAGTTTCTCAGACATGTTCGTGCTGCATCTATTGTGGCTGTGCCAGATTCTCCACACTTATAAAGCAATAATGATGCTTCCACTACTCATTCACAGGACTTAAAAAATGTCCTTGGAAACTAGGAGCCAGATTAAAAAAAGTTAGGAGCCATTTTCTTACAACTAACAAAGTTTCATTTTGAACAACAGAAATACAATTCCTAAATGGACACTATAGTCACCAGAACCACTACAGCTTAATGTTGTGGTTCTGGTGTCTAAATCCTGTCCCTGTAGGCTTTTCAGTGTTCAGCAAAACCTTCCTCATACTGGAAGAAAGCCGGGGATCAATGGTTTTGGGCACTGGAGAAACAATTTGAAACTCCTAGGTAGGCCAGGTTCCCCTATGTCTGAGTCATCAATTAAGTTTTAGATGAGCTTCGTCCGAGGTCACATGATTCGGTCGTACCAGGCTGAAGACCCGAGAAAGCATCATGTTGGAGCGGCTGATAGTACCGGATCCTGGAGGTATGGCCTCGATGGCGAATAACAACCGGTCAATCGACCGGGTTGGGCCCCTAAGTGTGACCCGTGGGTTGCAGAGCATATGCCCGGTATTTTCCTTGAAGATGGACATCTTGGTCCTCAAGAGGCGGAGCACCGCCTGGACCGAATATTCTATGAAAGACCAGAAACTGGATTGCCTGGGAGTCAGATTCAATATGTCCATGTTGATGGCGAAATCCATTCTCTCATGTCTAGTTGAGGGAGAGAACCAATCGTCCACGCCGAGCAGCTCTCTGAGGGGATGAGTGCCCTCCGTCTCGAAGTGTCCACAGGCGACATGTGCATTGGGAGCATGTAGCGTGGGGATGGGGCGGGAGTTCACTCCACCACACCCTTCGCCCAGCATGGCAACTTTGGAATGAGTCGGAATGGACGCCTCTTTGGTCATGGAACGATCCAAGGTTCCACAACCTTGATCCTGAGTCCAGGCACGGTCCGAGAGACCTCTGGGGCTAGTTAAGGGGACGTAGAGACGTGTCAGCTCAATTTGTACGTGAGGGTAACTCCGGAGAGCAGACCCAGCACTTGGATGCCAAATCCATCAGTTTGATGTCCAGTTTGGACAGGGGCCGTTTTGCGGTTCTCAGGGGTAGAAACCAACTAGGCGATACCTATAAGTCATATCGGTCCATTCCCAAAGGGAATTTAGTCTTCTCCGCTTTCCAAGCTGTAACGCGCCATTTGTCCCGAGGAAAAATCTGTGTCCGCGTGTCATCGACATCCAGTCGTTAGTCCCAGATAGAGTGCAAACCCTGTATCAGGTGTTTGCGGGGTCCTTTCCAGACTCCTTCATGAAGACTGATCCTCTTGATGAATCCATCCGTTAGCCAACGCGTACCAGGGGTACCGATGGTTTCTGGCAGTGGGGGCAGCGGGGCAGCATGAGGACAGGCCACGTGACCTTCTGGATACGGGAGATTTGTCCTTCGGTCATGATTGCATAACTGCCATAGAGGTAACACTGTCGGAGTGATACCTGGTGCGGCCAGTTGGGGGTCACCCAGCGTGCAAGAGAGGGCCACCCAACAAGCACAAGCATACCATGCAGTATAGGCCAGCAAGGGAGGGGGTCACCCTCAGTCTGAACATAATCGGACACTGTAGGTACAGTAGTGCCATAGTGGTTAGCCATATAATAAAGTAACCAGACATTGCCGGTCCAGCAGTGCAGACGGCAGGAGGGGGTCACCCTCATATAACCATAATCGGACATTGCAGATCCAGCAGTGCTGTAGGTAAGAGTGTGGTATCATAGAGGTCTGTACACCCAGTAGTGCAGTCAGCGAGAGGGGGTCACACTCATTATGGTTATAACGGGACCCTGTAGGTCCAGCAGAATAGTCCACAGGAGGGAGTCACCCTCAGTATCTGCGTATAGCAGGGCACCGTAAGAACAGTAGCTCAATCAGTGGGAGGGGTACCCTCTTTTATGGGTATACCCGGACGCTGCAGGTCCAGCAGTGCAGACTGTAGGAGGGGTTTCCCCTCGGTATGATAATAACAGGACATTGCCGGAGCATTAGTGTAGGAAGCAGGAGGGGGTCACCCTCAGCATTAATCCTACAGGACACCGTAGAGCTAGCAGGATACTCATTGGTAGCCATGTTGCCAGAGGGAGGGGGTCACCCAGCCCACAATGGCGTCATACGTCCATTATTATGGTCCAGTGGTCACCCCCCGTAATAACAGGGCTGTATGTGGGGCCAGTTAGCCCCCTGAAGGGTAGAAGGCTCCATATAGCTAGAAGCTGACTCACTTCTACAGACCACTCAGGTATTATATTAGGATACACTTTCGAAGTGTATGTATAGTGGAAAAATTCAGGTCCCTTGCAGGAAGGGCAGCAAATCCTAGGCAGGGGAGCTAGGTGCTGAAAAACAGGCAAATGTAATTTTTATGAGAAAAGACTGAACCTCAAGAGAAAGACTGGATTAGCATATATCATATGTGGCATAGCCTTGTTAAACAATGATTTTTAAAACAATGATTTTTATTTGAGCATTAACATGCCCCTTTAAATCTGAGATTCACATTTAATTAGTAAAATAAAAACGTGACAAGTCTACTGCTATGATAGAGAACATAGTCACATTGCATCAGACATCATAGTAAGCTGCAGTTGTGAGCCGTGAGAGTGCCTGGGACAGATCCTGCTATCCAGGATCTATTATATATGCAGCATGTGAGACAGGCACAGTAAATAGGGGGATAGCTGAAAAACTGGGCTATCTCCCCTGATAGAGGGGAGACTGGCCACATGGCCAGCAGGCAGCAGGGCAGCTCGGTGGGTGAGAACGGGCTGTTCGCAACGCACGGAGCCCATGCGGCTCCAACAAAATGGCCGCCGCGACTCCAACAAAATGGCCACCGTGGACGCCAAAAACTTGCGCGGCCTACCGCGTGGTGATCGCGCGGCACTGCCATGGTTGAAAAAGCTGCTCAGCAAGCGGCCAAGGGCCGCGGGGAGCAGGTGGGGAATAAGGGAGAAAGGGTATGGGCGACAGAGCCCAGCAGGGGAACCTGGGGAGGGGAAACAGATTACAGGCAGAGCCAAAGCATCATAGCAGGGACACCCATTCCCCATACAGCAGAGTGAGAAAAACTGCATAAAGTAACCCAGAAAACAATAAATCAATGAGCAGTATCCAGAATCTATCAGATAAATAGCCTAAATACAGCAACAGATGTTAACAAGAGATACAGCAGCTACATAGCATGAAGTGGTATAGAAAATAACAGAATAAACTGCCTAGCTAAACCCAGCAATAGACTGCCTATATAAACACAGCAGCCAAACTGTTACAAACAAATCCAGCAAGAAACCTGCCTAAATAAATCAAGCAATTAAGCTGCCTAAACAAACCTAGTAAATAGACTGATTAAATAGACTGTTTAAATAAACAAGCAGCATGTAGGATAAAAAACAACCCAGAGCAGAGACAACTCTGAGCTGGTTAGTGCTCACCTGGAGGCAGCAGCAAAGAAAGAGGAAGTGGAAGAGCCTGCTTAGGGGTTTTATACTACTGTTGCTTTGTTCTGATTGGTTGTTTTGAAAAGTTCTGTTAACTGTTTCTTTGCTGCTGGAGGTTTCAGTAAAGAAGGTAAAGCAAATATGAAGCCTACTGTCCTGCCATAAAATTGTGGGTATGTGGGGTTGGAAGGTAGATTAATATATATATAAATAAATAAAAATAAAAATAGTAATTTTGATATCCCCCCTCCCTGCTTACCTTTGCCTTGGAGGGGGGCGTTTCCTGCAATCCCTGGTGGTCCGGTGGGGAAGCCCTGGTGGTCCCAGTGGTGAAAGTAAACTTTAGCAGCCTTGGGAAATGCTAGATTTCACTCTTGTGAGATTCATAGCGTTGCCGTGGTAACCACAGCAATGCTCCGAGCTCGTGAGGGGAGAACCCGGCAGAGCTGCAGGTTAGAGCTCCCCCAGGTCCTCTCTACATCCCTCCCCTGCCGGCTGCCAGCAGTACACTGAGAGCGGGCCAGAGAGGGAGATCTCTGATCTTTCGCAAACCAGCAATAAATTCTTGCGGACCGGTGCCGGTCCGCGGCCCTGGTGTTGGGGACCCCTGAGATAAACCATTAATTTTGTGCAGATTGCTGTCCACGGAACCTCAAAAGGTAAAAATGTGCAAATGTACACAGTTTTACTTTTATTTCATATATTCATTATTGCATTACAAAATTATTTTAGAATAAAAGGTTTACAGCTTACATGGAATACCTTGTATTGTATTACACTGAATTTGAAATGTGATTTTTGTCGCATAGAGTAGGTGTTAAAAATATAAATAAATTAAAAAATCAGTAAAAACCTTATGTATGGATATTTGTAAGAAACATTATGACCTATTCAGGAATGTAGATTCCTAAATATGCCAGCAGAATATAAAGATGATAACTGTATGTGGACATAATACCATCATAAGGAAGGCACAAATTAAAAAAACGTATCTCCTACTATACAAGGTTTTGCAAGATGTAATAGTAGAGTGCAAATAATGCATGTTCTGTTTTCAGCAACATCGTAACCCTCCCTCCCTGATTGTTAAAATGCAACAATACAATACAACAAAGTTTGACCTTTAACAAATTGCTCATTGTGTGGGAGAGGTCACCACTTTAATCTCTATGCAGAGATAAAGAAGGACATGAACAGTAAATGAGTAAAGTAGAAGATAGGTGAGATATGTAGGCAACATTTTTGTTTATACTGCATTTTCTGTAAAAAGCAAAAAAAAAAACAACAATGCACAATGAAGTGTAAAGTACCATTATACAATATTGAAACAAATGTAAAGCTTACATACAGACATCATTTTGAGGTTAATTTAATATTTATTTTGGCATCTGACTATGACAATAATAAGTGTTATCATGTCTGATATTTATCAAGTTGTTAATGAAACAGTTGCAATTCCACCATTCTGATACATTTCAACAACACATTGTATTGGCAAAAAAGGCCATGCCATACCTTAGTTAAATACTCTCCTTTTGGTAATCACATTCATTCCAAATAAGAGTTATCAACATTTTCACAGAACCATTGGGCACTTAGCATATTCAACATTTGAAAAGTCTTGAAAAGGACTTTAAAAACGCTTATAAAAACAGTACATCAAAATATGTTTGCACCCTATGTACTCTCTTCTGGCTCTCTCTCTCACATCATTGGAGACTTTAATATACCAATCAACATCCCTAACACCATTGATGTTTCATCGGCACCTCTCTGTAACATCCTCCTCGGCCACATTCAGTGGACTAATTTATCAACTCATACAGCTGTAAGCAATCTAGATCTGATCCTCAATCTCTACACCATTTCTAATCTCTTTAACAAAATGTCCTCTATCAAACCATCATTTATTGACATACCCAACTTATAACACGCAATGCACATCACACTCAAAGAAATCCTAACTGTGTTGATCTATACAAATCCTCCACCAATCTCCAAACTCTCCTTTTACCTATTTTAAACCTCATCTGCCCTAGCCCTCATCCCTCTACAACTTTAGCCTTTCCTCTGAAGCAGACAACATGGCACTTCCTATGTTTAAACATCAAAATTGTCCCCGGTTACAACCTTGGCATACTAAATTAACTTGATACTTTCAAAAATGATGCAGAACTGCTTAATGCTGCCGGAGAAAGTCTCATTCTACTTCTGTTTTCCTCCATTATAAAGTCAAGCTACGTTCTTTCCTTCAATAACCTCACAACCACACCCTACTGAGAACCCAAATTCCCTTTTCCCACTTTAAATACTCTTCTTCATCTTATTGAAACTCCTTCACCTAAACGGACCGCTCCAAACCTTTGCAACTCACTTAATTGAGAAGATTGCTACAATAAGATATCTCAATCTATCTCCTATTCCTACCAACACTTCCTCAGCCCACACAACTATTCAATTTTCTTGAATCCAAGTCCCTGCTTGACCCCTTTCAGTCTGGATTTTATACTCACTCTGTGAAACCAAACCTGGCCAAAAAAATAAAAATCACAAAAAAATAATATCTGTTAGCAATTAAATTGGTAACAGATTTCCCTCCACACCTCACTAACCCACCTCGCCTCTTCTCTTTCAACTTTGTAATCTAAAACACTAAGCTTTCTTTGTAAACTCTGCTAGCAACCTACATTTCCATTACATGAAATATATCTTAACTTGCCTTTACCCCACTCTCCTTGAAATGTAAGCTCATAGGAGCAGGCCATCAGTACCTTCTGTTCCTTCATGTCCAACTTGTCTTGTTGCAACTACTTGTTTGTTAGTGGACCTACTGTACAGCGTTGTGGAATTTGTTGGCGCTTCGTAAATAATAATAAGCAGAACTAATGATTCACTATTAGCCAGTTGGTCCAATTAAATGACAAGTAAGCACAGTGACATCAATACAGAATTGATTTATATGGCCTTAACTGTGCGACATAAGCCTATTGAGCTCAACACCTCGAGAGCCGATAATATTTTCTACAGCTTTACTGTCAATAAAGTGGTGTGTAAAATGTGGATTGTGGGGGGCGTGGCTTGACCGCTCATGGAGTAAGTCGCACGCTGCACTCGCTCCCAGGCCCCAACCCGCATAAGCCCGATTACAGAGCAGAACCCGCGACCCACATGGGGAAACCCAGACGGAACTCCCCTCGCCATCCTCCCACTCCCCACACGAACCTTCGTTTGGGTCCCATGGACGAGTTTATGTCCACCCCACAACAACTTGGAGGCACACGAGGCGCAGACAAGATGGCGCCTACCTCCCCTCCTTCCCCAAGCACCAGCTCTCATCTCGGCGAACATGCTTACGAGGGGTGATAAAGCTGCCATGATCACTGAACTGCGCACCATCATCCGAGAGGAGATTGCTGGGGTGCGTAGGGACTTAACGGTCCTGGAACAGAGGGTGACCGACCTGGAGGAACACCGCCTCCACTCGACGCACCACCAACAAGCCACGGACCTGGCGATGACACGTCAGGGGAATATCCTGCTTGAAATGCGTAGACAGGTCGAGGACCTGGACAACAGAGGCCGCCGTAACAATATACGGGTGCGGGGCCTCCCTGAGGCGGATGACGAGTCTCCCCACGATCTATTGCTTGGCCTCTTCAGGCAACTGCTTGGCGAAGACTCACCGGCCGACATTCCATTGGAACGTGCCCACAGAGCTCTACGGGGCCCCAGGAGAGACGGCCTGCCCAGAGACGTTATCTGTTGCCTTTCCTCGTTCCCGCAGAAAGATGCCATAATGAGGGCGGCCAGGGCCCAGCGCACGATCACCTACATGGGCACCCAGGTTTGGTTGTTCCAGGACCTGTCGACTCTCACGCTGGATGCCCGTCGGGCGCTGAAACCCCTGACGAACATGTTGCTCGAAAAACGGATTCCCTACAAATGGGGTTTCCCGTTCAGCCTACAAGCTAGGACCGAGAACCGCTGGCACACGCTACGCTGGCCTAATGATGTTCCCCGATTTCTACAGTCTGCTGGACTGCCACATGTCCATATCCCGAACTGGATTCTCGAGTTCCCGCCCGCTCGCCCCACCGGACCTTACCCGGCGGCAGAGAACCTCACAGGGGGACATGCTGCACCCCCCCCGCAACGCCGTGGCGGCCCAGATGGCCCGGAAGAATGAGGCCTTACCGCTTTCTTGCTGAACCCCTGCCCTACGGACCATGGACCACTACTTAAAACATTCTCCCACTTAACAGATGAGGACTTTTGTTTCCTGCCGGCACTTAGCGACTCCACTCCGTGACATAAGGGGGGACATGACCTACAGGTCTAGATCGCCGGAGACCGGGCCGAAGACGAGAATATCACCTAGCAACACGGGCCTTGGGGACTCACAGGGGGTGGGGTGCTGCTTGCTTGGCAGGCCGCACACAGCGAACCGCTTTGCTTCTGCCATTGTGGGGTGGGGGACTGGGCCATGCATTCCTGGACTCCGTGGGCATGAACTTATATCTGCAACCTGTAAGTTAAACACCCTTATGGGTGATGGTTCCTGCTCCCGGTAACAGTAAAAAAAAATTTCTCTTTATTGTATTCACAATTGCATTTACATGTTCCCAGTTCTTCACTTTGCTAGTTAGGATTCCACAAATTTTTTATTTGGTAACGGGCAGCCGAGTAACCTACTGCTCCTCCTACAGTGCCCTCGCTGCCTTTAGTGCACCGCCCCCTCCCCCCCCTTACCTAATTGACGCCATATGCCTCCCTCCGGGGCGGGTGAAACTAGTATTTGTATAGCACACAACCTGCTACTAGGGGCCCTCGCCACGTGATGCCGTGAGCCAGACCCGTGCGGTTGCTTTTTCCCCCTTCCGCACGCTACAACAACACTCTATATCCCGCTCCCATTAAAAAACGTAGCCACTATGAAGGCCTCTATGATTCAACCTCGACCCCCCTAGTGCAGATTGTACAGTTCATGTTGAGTGCCCTACGCAGACATACCCGCATTCTGCGTGATGTCCGTACGGGCAGAATCGAAACTCGCAAGGGCCTAGGCCACTTAGGGCAGTGCAGCGGTTTATATATGGTTCACATGTTAACGCTTTCTAAAAGGCATTTGGTAAACATATTTGTTTTATGCAACGATTTGTTTTTTATTTGTTAAATGTGGTGAGGCTGTGCTCTGACATTCTACACTTAACTTGGTATATTCTGTTTATGTCCCCATCGAGTAGCCATTGATACTCCAGGTCCACATGCCACGCTGAGGCGCCGTAGCTTGTGTAGGTGGTAATACCCATGTTCCCGGCACTCCCTAAACACATGTTTAACCTCTTGGTGGGGTCCGAATGGAGCGGTTTGGACCGTACCCGCAGGTGCAATACATGAGGCGATGTGATTACTAAATTACCCACAGGATACCTCTAGCATATTTATGAACATAACTTAAACCACCAATGTCAGCTTGCAGTCTTGTTTCGGATTTAGATTATTACTATGTTTCTGCGATGTTTTTCCAAAACGCTCACCCAGATTGCCTCCATACCCCCAGCGTCAACCCGGAGACCTTCCTTGGGTTAAGTCTTGATCTCTGTCATATTATGGATTGTAAATGTTTGATGTTTTAATTGCTTTTTTGGAGTATGTTGTGTTTCTCCTCCATCAGGAAGTGGATGGCCACGCGCCCCCCCCCCCTCCCCCCCCCCACCTCCATGACTGCGCCATAGTTGTGCCCCCTCCAGCCGGCGGCCCCTCCTGGCCCGCCCTCCATAGCATCTCAGGACTCGTCGTCCCCCCCCCCCTCCCCCCCCCCGACCTGTGAAATCCCTGACACCTAACCGCGGACAGCGGGTTGGGTGCCGAGGGTGGCGGGCGCTGACCACCCACACTTTACCGCGACAGTCTCCGTGTGCGGACTTCTCCGCACCTCCCGCAACTGACCTCTCCCTGTACATAGGACCGGGGTTCGGTGAGACCCTTTAGTCTTTTACTGTCTCTTGAACACCACCTACCGGTCTAGGTTCATTAGTTGCCTTTACCTCCCTTACCTCTTCGATCCTTCCCTCCCCCCACCCCGCACCTATGGATCCCCCTCCCCCCGGGGTTCTCCCCACGGGGATGCGGACGGAATTTAAACCGGACTTGCTCACGTTTTGGTCCAATAACACCGGGGGCCTCAACCAACCGGAGAAGCGCTCCCACCTGCTGCGCCGTCTGTGGTCGGAGAGAGTGTCTGTGGCTTTCCTGCAGGAGACGCATTTTAGGGGTCCTGACGCGCCCAAACTTGAAAATAATCGTTACAATCTGGCTTACTATGCCAACCACCAGTCGTCTAAGAGAGCGGGTGTAGCGATACTCATAGCGAATTCTATACCTTTTAGCCATACGGAAACTCTCCCTGATCCCGAGGGCCGCTTCCTTTTCGTTAAGGGGACTATTGCTGACCACAAATACACGTTTGCCTGCATATACAGCCCCAACCGCGGACAACACACTTTCCTTTCCCGCACTCTGACAAAACTTAGTAAATTCAGGGAGGGCCTTTTGGTGGTCGTGGGCGATCTAAATATGCCCCTTGACCCGCTCCGAGACACGTCTCGCGGGTCCAGCACAATCCCCCCCCACTGCCTTAGAACCACTGCTAGGGCGTTGAACGGCCTAGGCCTTGTGGACTGTTGGAGGACCGCACATCCTGATGGTCGTGACTATACTCACTTCTCCCATGTCCACCGCAACTACAGTCGTATCGACTATATATTCATGCCTCAGGAATTCCTCTCACTACTCCACGATGCCCATATCGGACTCACGACCCACTCTGACCATGCACCGGTTAAGGTTCGCACGAGCTCGCCCCTCCACAAACCTAGGGACAGACAATGGAAACTCAATGTATCCTTACTGAACGACGTGGCCGTCCGTACATCCACGCTCCAAACGCTCTCACAGTACTTTGACACGAACGAGGGACCCGACACCCCCCCCCCCTGACGGTCTGGGAGGCACATAAATGTGTTATACGGGGTCATTACATCGCCCTCTGTACACAGCGCAAAAAAGACAGGCGCAGACAACTCACAGACCTCACGACTAAAGTGTCAGACCTGGAAGCCAAACATAAACAAACGTTAGACGACGACGACTACCTACGACTGACCGCTGCACGGAGAGAGCTTAGAGATCACCTTTCCCAGGGACTATTACACACTATTACGAAATCCGCCAGGTATTTTTATGAACATTCCAATAAAAGCGGTAGGCTTCTGGCGAAGATGCTACAGGCAAAGAGGAGGGCACACCACATTCACAAAATTAACACGCACGACCGACATAGCACGAGACGGCCGGACGGGATACTTGACGCCTTTCAGACATACTACAGAGACCTGTACAATCGATCGCAAACCACGCCAGGGACAGACACCCAGACACACCAGAAGAGGGTCGCGGACTACCTCACCAAACACATCTCCAAGACACTCACCCAAGATCAATCAGACGCCCTAGAGCAACCCATAACACTTGAGGAACTCAAAGGCACACTGAAACTCATGAAGCCGCATAGGGCCCCCGGTCCTGACGGGTTACCGATTGCGTACCTCCGCACGTACAGTGACACCCTCCTGCCCAAACTTTTGTTGGGGCTGAATTCGATCCGTGAGGGCGGGCAATTCCCCACTGATACCTTAGCTGCCACTATCACGGTAATCCCCAAAGAAGGGAAGGATCCGACTAACTGCTCGAGCTACCGACCAATATCATTGTTGAATTCCGACCTAAAACTTTTTGCCAAGACCCTAGCTCGACGGATCTCCCCACTTCTCCCGGACCTGGTCCACCCAGACCAGGTAGGGTTCATCGCAGGGAGGGAGGCCAGGGACGACACGATACGAGCACTCAATATAATACACTCGGTTACAGCTGAGCGGAGAGAGGCTGTCCTACTTTCGACGGACGCCGAAAAGGCGTTCGATTGAGTAGACTGGACATACCTCGCGTCTACCCTCCGACACTTCAGATTCGGCCCCCAAATGTGCACCTGGGTGTCGGCACTATACACGACACCGACAGCGCGGATCCGAGTCAACGGGACCCTTACACAACCATTCCCCATCAGTAACGGCACTCGCCAGGGATGCCCCCTGTCCCCCCTCCTGTTTGCCCTCTCTCTAGAACCATTCCTGGAGGCGGTCAGACAGGATGGGGGCATTACAGGGGTGTCGCTGGGAGCTGAGGAACACAAACTGGCCGCCTACGCGGATGATATGCTGTTTTTTATAGAACAACCTCTGATCTCCATTCCTAACCTTCTTCAAGCGTTTCGTGAGTACCGTCAAGTCTCCAACCTTAAACTCAACCTTGATAAATCTGAAGCCATGCCACTGCTTAGTGACACCGGTTTCGCCGACCGCCTGAAAAGCCTGTTCTCCTTTTCCTGGCAACCCACCAAACTAAAATACCTAGGCACCTGGCTAACACGCGATCTGACCCAATTGTACACAGCTAACTTTCCGCCCCTCCTAACGACCATTCAAAAGGATCTTCTTCGCTGGACACCACAATATCTCACCTGGTTTGGCCGCATTCAGGCACTTAAAATGAACGTCCTCCCTAGACTGTTGTACCTTTTCGCGGCCCTACCTGTCGCGATACCCCAAGCGTTTTTCCGCACTCTTACGAGGGAAATACGCAACTTCATCTGGAATCGCTCCGCATCCCGCATCCGTAGAGCCACATTAGAGAGGCCAAAATCGGCGGGGGGTGCCGGGCTGCCCTCCATGCAGCAATACTACCGCGCCACACATCTTCAACGGGTTGTGGACTGGCATGCACGCCCTGGGGCCAAAAGATGGGTACCCATGGAGGTGCACCAGGCCGGGGGGACGATCCCAGCCAGGCTGTGGCTTGGATCCCTCACGTTCGCGGAACTCCGGACCCACAACCCACTTATCGATGCTACCCTTAGGGTATGGTGCACACTGCGTTACGCACACCGACTCACCACATCCCCGAACCCACTTACGCCTCTAACCTACAACCCAAATCTAGCAGGAGGTCTCCCCCCCGCGGCATTTCGAAATTTCACACAGACGGACTGGATCTACCTTCGACAATGGACGGGAGACAGAGCCCTTAAACCGCTGACTGACGTAGCGACGGCACAGAGACCGACTACACTGGACAGGTTCCGTTATCACCAGGTGAAGACCTATTACATGAGCCTCCAAGGTTTAGATCACTTACACAGACCATTGACAGACTTCGAGCGCCTATGCACAGACAGGAAACACCTAGATCATGCCGTATCGCATCTTCACACTATGCTACAAGCCCTGGGTAATGAAAGCCCTCTAGGATTCACGGATAAATGGGAAAGGGAGACAGGGACGCACCTGACGGCCCAGGAGTGGGACAAAATCTTCCTCCTAACCCACAAGTGCTCTATTAGTTCTAAGTACCAGGAAATGAGCTATAAACTGCTCACGCAATGGTACAGAACCCCGGACATGCTTCAATGTATGTTTGGCACTTCCTCTGGCGAATGCTGGAGATGTGGCTCTGCCCCGGGCACTACCCTTCACATCTGGTGGAACTGTCCCCGCATTGTCCCATTCTGGCAGTTGATACACACTAAGATCACCGAAATTGCAGACCCGGACCTTCCACTGCAACCGCTACCAATGCTTCTGCACCACACAGCCATGTCGGTCCAAAGGTATAAGAAGACGCTCACGATACACCTGCTCTCTGCCGCGAAAAGTCTCATCCCTCTGCTCTGGAAAAGCCAGGCAGTGCCCACATATAGACAATGGGTGGATAAGGTAGAAGAAATTCATAACATGGAAATGTTGACCGCTTCCCTGCAGGATCGCTCGGACAAATGTGCTCTCCTGTGGTTTCCATGGACGTCCTACATAGCCCGTGGACAGGCCTGACCGGCCTACTCTGCCGTTGATATAACATAGGCGATTGAACTTGCAGTTGTGTTCCGCACCCCCAGGGGATAGCCCTGGACACAGCCTTTCCCCTTCTCTCCTTCCCCCCCCTCCCGCCCCCCCCCTTCCCTGTGCCTGACCCAGGACACGGTTTTCAGCGACTAGAGCCCAGCCCTCACTACGAGTCAGGTATTCTCCCAGGAAGGGTGACCTCCACCTCCCGACCCAGAACTGGGTACACACTCCTCTACTACCCCAGATCGGCCTGCTTTCCGTGCCATTTGCCCGCTCCTTGACGGGACTCCGCCCCCTCAAGAAAGGTGCAGGCAGGCTCGATGTCAATCGTTCAGATATTACAGATATTGCTGGTGTACTTGGCATAGCCACTTAAATTGTTCAGGCTGGCTAGGTATTAAACGTAAAGATATTACAGTAATCGCTTTTGACTTTAGGTAGCCAATCAAGCTGTCCATAAATGTACTGTATTCTGTAAAGTGTAACTTGCTTCCCCCCCCCCCCCTTCCTTTTCTTTTTTCTGTCTCCCTCCATATTTTGAAAACTATTATAAATAAAGAATGTCAAAAAAAAAAAAAAAATGTGGATTGTGACCACTTTGGAAACTGTCTCGTCATTCGACAATTAGAAAACTTTATCAATCAGTTCCCAATGCTGGAGTACAATTTACCCCTAATCTGAATTCCCATAGACATTCCATAGGTAGATTAATAAAGCAGTGTGTAAAATGATGATACAAGGCATCATAGGTAAGATCAATGT
The DNA here is from genome assembly GCF_036172605.1 of Pelobates fuscus. Taxonomy (NCBI): domain Eukaryota; kingdom Metazoa; phylum Chordata; class Amphibia; order Anura; family Pelobatidae; genus Pelobates; species Pelobates fuscus. The sequence continues at coordinate 338,578,704 of NC_086318.1, read as the reverse complement.
AACACAGCTCCTGAGCCAAATCGTCTTTTTCTGGGGTAAAACCCAGGCAACTCGGCACGCCAGACTCTAAGTCAGCTCTTAACAAGCAGGGGACAACCTGGTGAATACCCCGATACCAAAAACGAGCAGTTTGACAGCCGGGTGCCCCGATCCACCTACTGAGGCCTGCTGACACACCGCACGGCACCAACAGGCGGCCTGTTCACACAGGCAGCGCGGGAGAGACGGCCGCTCTCCCGCCGCCTCCATATCCGGCTGATTTACCGCTTAGCCCACGTCCCCCCCCCTACGGACCGGTGGGGGTCATCCCGGTCCACAAGCTCCCACAAACTCCTGGGATCGCAAGCAACCCGAAACTGGCAACCAAAATGGCGGCCGCCATCCACGCTCCGGGGCCTACACTCACCAAGTCTCCACAAGCGGAACCAATAGGTGGGATCCCCCACAAAGACAGGATAAAAGCGGCATTTGACCGATTTTGGGTGCAGCTATGGGCCAAGTTGGCACAGACCCAAACAGCCGAAACAGCCGTGCGACAGCCAAGCACCCCCCCTGCATACAAACCAGCTCTGAAAAGCACCACGGAGCCACTAAACGAGACAAAGCATGTGAGCAGAGCAGGGGTTGCCCCCCGACCCTTAGGCGGCAGACCACGCATCAAACACCACCTACCCGGGCCTCGACGCGGGCGGAGGACCCACACGCAAGGCCCACCGCTGCTTAAACTAAAAAGACGCACCCGGAGGGGCAACCCTCGGCCGGCTAGCGCACCACAAGCGAGGGAACAGAGGCGAAGGCCTTGTAAAGTGTCCGGATGCAATTCTGACCGGGGGTCGCACTCAGCTCCTGACAAGCGACGGAAGCCACCAGCAGCTCCCAGAGCGGCACCTACATCGGCAAACCTGTTGAAGCAGCAGAACCACTTGAAGGTGACCTCCAACCATAATCCACTGAATACCCGCTATGAGAATAGCACGTTACAAAGAGATCGGGAGCCAAGACAAGGAATGGGGTGAACTCCTACTAAGGTCGGCCTGGGCATATCAGTGACTACCATGCTTTTACCACACTGACCGATCTGCCCCGGCCCAAGCCAGAATTGTCTGTGCCACATCACCTGCTAATTCGACCTCATTGGACTTCCTTTATAACCCTAATGATACCGAGTTCTACCTGACCTGAACAGTAAAGCTTAATGTTTAAATGTCAAATGTTAACTGTTTATGTTCCACTCAAAGAAAGGACTCAAACTGTTATATTTAATTTAATTTTATTTTCTTTGCTGTTCGCACCAATACCTCACACCCTGCAACCGACAACCGGAGGCCTCCTCCTATACACCACACGACTCACTCGTAAGCACCTTCCTGTCCATCCCCGCCATACCAAGGCTCAGGGTGCACACACATATCACACATAGCTAGGCAGACATTGACATACGTTTATTGCCCAGCATAGCATAGCTCACATCCATACCTGATATATCTCCAGCGATCTCCTAGCTGTTCAACTTTTTACATGTTTACTCATGAGTAAATCAGCACAACACCTAGATAGAAATGTTTTATCTTGTATTAATCGACTACCCAGCGACATTTGTTTTTTCTGCATGTATAATCTAGCTTATCCACCGTATGGCGTATCGTTTAAACCTTGTACTACACACACTAGGCATGCACTTAGCGTAACGCTTAGATAGAAATGTTTTTCTCTTGTATTAACCGACTATTCAGCGACATTTGTTTTTTCTGCATGTATAATCTTACTTATGTACCACATAGCATATCGTTAAAACCTTGTACTGCACACGCTAGGCGTGCATTTAGCGCAAAACTTAGATAGAAATGCTTTGTCTTATACTCATCGACCACTCAGCGACAATTGTTTTTTTTCTGCATGTATAATCTTACTTGTACACCTACAAAAAAAAAAAAAAAGCGCACATCATCTTGACCTTTTCCGCATATACCTGTGACTACACTCATTGTGAAATGCATATGTCTTATTTTGAGCTTGTACTTAACATTGCGCTTCCAAAAAAATAAATAAAAAAAAACAAAGATGCATTTAATAGGCATCTGTGTTATGCATTCAGTGTCAAATCCCTAAATATCCTCTGAAACCTATAACTTTATTGAAAATAACATTTCTCTTTATTAAATCATTTTGATGTCTGTATGTTTGGGCCAACTAAAGATAAAGGTTCACTAATGTCACCCAGACCACTTAATCTCAATGTAGAAACAGCAATGTCTACCTCCAGTGGGTGTTACACTGACAGCCACGGAAGGAACTTTTGTGCTGCACTAACAGAGTAAAACTCATTCATGTGATGTGGAAGCCCCCCTAGTAAAGCATTCCTATAAGGACGCTTGGAAGCGTGTGCGGCACTCGCCACATATCATGGGTAAAGGAGTGACAAGCAGCTGGAAAAAGGTAAGTAAAAAGTTTTTTTGTTTGTTTTTTTAATAAGACACAAGAGGGTTGTGACGTGGTATGGCAGGTGCACAGGTTTGGTTGCCCTGGGCACAAAATTCTGAGGGGTGAAAATTTTTACAAGCAATATAAAAGTATTAATAAAAAATAGCATGCCCTCCCCCTTACATAGAACGTCTCCCAATGTTTGAACATTGGTTTTTCAACATCACAGGACAAATAAACGTTGTCACGTAACATTTTACAGTATTTTTCTTGCCAATTACATCCATACTGTCCTCATGTAATCCTTATCGTTGGATTACATAATGCCTATTAGTAGAGTGATTTCCCGTTTAAAGATGATGCCGGTACCTTCAAATGGGAAATCATGCTATCACTAGTCATTATGTATATGCCTGTTAAATGGTATCATACCGGTACGTGGGTTACGGACACCTAGATAGCCTCGCTCCCCTTTCTCTACCCACCTGGTCTCCGTGATGTGTGTGACACTGATGGTTGCATTGCGCAACCAGAGCAATGTATTAAGACTATAAACATTACCTTAGGGCGGCATCAGGTAGATTTTAAAAGTCTATTCACATTACTTAAAGGGACACTATAGTCATCTGAACAACTACAGCTTAATGTATTTGTTCAGGTGAGATCTATAGCTCCCTGCAGGCACTCTAATGTAAACACTGTATTTTCAGAGAAAATACAGTGTTTACATTGATTGATAGGAATACCTCCAGTGGCCGTCACTCAGACGGCCACCAGAGGGACTTCCTATCATGCAGGGCCCTAAAAAGGCCCTGTACACGTCAGACGTATTAAGATACGTCTGATGTGTGCAGGAGAGAGAAGGCACTGTGTGCGCGCCTTCTCTCTCCAGTCTATCAGAGAGGAGAGGGGGCGGGCAAAAAACGCAAGTTGAGCTGTCAGTCAGCTCAGCTGGCGGCCGTGCACACCGCGCGCATGCGCGGTAGTGCGCTCAGGACTTCAGAGGAATGCCGCCTGTGTGGCGAAGTCGCGCATGCGCACAAGGGAGCAATGACGCTTCTCTCAGAGAAGCGTCCTAGTGGGCCCCGCGATTTCGTCATTTTGACGAAAAAGGGGGCGCGGCATGGCTGGGAGCTCGGCGCTGGAACGAAGGTAAGATTTTAATATAAAAAAGCATCAAAAATGATTTTTTATATTTGAAAGTACATATAAAAGCAAGAAGGAAGGCTGGGGGACCTGTTTTTCTTGCTTTTATATGTAGACTATAGAGTCCCTTTAAGGCATGAAGTGGATTTTAAAAATTACACAATGCAACTATCAGTGTCACACACATCACAGAAACGAGGCAAGAAGGGAGAGAGGAGCAAGGTTATCTAAGCACCCATTGAGGAACCCAGTGAGTGATATGATCCATGGGTTAGGGGACGCAATACATGCCTTGCCCTGAGCTCTGGTAACCCATGCTACACCACTGTGGGGAGGGGGCTGGTACCTATATAGCTACAGACTGGGACACCAAAGTGTTAGGAGTGCAAGTTTAGTTTAGTATTCCTTTACATTTCCGGTCATCCCGTATTAACCCATCCAAAACCAGAACCAACTGCAGTGGAAAAATGTCTCGAACATTTCAATGTGTTTTCACACACAGTATGTATAGAGTACTGCACATCTATGTACAATATATATATATTGCACACACAATGTAAAAGTTTCTTTCTATGAGAGATATTGAATTTATTTTAATATTACTATTATAAATATATATTCTAAATTTTAACACAGCTAAACTACTAAATAATACCTTGCACAGCTTTACAGCGAGACAAAGTCAGGTGAAATCATGTTGCAATGCATTGCAAGAGCATTTAATGTGTCTGATTTTATATAAATACTCCATTATATATATATTCATACTGTTATCAGGTGGCTGTGTCCTCACTTCAAGGGCTAAGCAGCTATAAAAAGATTTTAGCTCTCACAGAGCAGAAATCACGCCTTCTGTTTTAGAGGTTACAGACTGGAGTTCTTCCATGTATTTCTTTCTGGCTTATTTCCAAACACAAAACAGTAGATTTGAGATTGTCCCAGAATAGCCTGCTCCTTGTTTTAAATGGTAACAGTAACATTGTCAGAACAAGATATGCTTAACCGTTTGCATACTACAGAATTGCAGCATTCAGAGGGTTAAATATATATAATTTTTCATAGCTCCATATTTTCAGTCATCAACAAGTCACAATTAAAATCATTTTTTTGCTGTTATGGTTTAATTAGAAACTAGGCCACATTGGGTATTTTCATATACAGTATATATTTCATATATATATGACTGCTTGCAATTGAATTTGCCTGGTGTAACTGCTTGTAGATGATGTCATGTGTGTGTTTTTTCAAAGCCTGATGCATCCACACACACTGACACCAGACCCAAAGCAGCCCCAGCATTGCCAGTGGGAAGTAATACAACCCAGAAGCAGATTTTTAAAGAGTTATTCTCAACTACAAGCTGCAGTGGGCTGGTATAGCGCTTACCTATAGACAGTAGCAATGCAGTGTCCCATATCCCCATACAACAAATACAAACAAACAAGCAAATCACCCTTACTGCAATACAGAGACGCCAACTTGAATGTGATGAGGTACTGTAAAACATTAAAATTCAAGCACAGATCTCTTCATGAAAAGCTAGTGTTGATAGCTGGGTCCTCAAGCAGGTCCTGGGATCACCTGAGTTACAAAGAGGAACCATTCAGAATTCTGCTTCATGCAGCCAATACTGAGCACCTCTCAGTGATTTAGTACCCCCCCCCCTTTCTCCTGTATGAATGGGTAGCCTAGTTTTATGCAGAGCAATAGATTCCACACACTATCTTCCCCAAGCGATGGAGCAATGACATGCATGGTCTGCAGAGCACAGTTATGGGTAAAAGGGGGGGGGGGGGGTTGGACATAATACCTGCTCATGTAGCAAAACAATGGCTCACCTCTGTCAGCATCAGATGACACAGACAGGGAGTCTGACAGTTCAATGGATGATCATATAGTTCCTTGATTTTGGACAGAGGAGGTCTGTCTTTCTGTTTCAGCCAAGGAGATGCTGATGCTGAGGCTAGCTGGTGCTGGTGTCCTGGCCTCTATGCAGAGACATGAATGCAGAGCAGAGAGATGTAGCTACTGTATGGTAACAGCGTTTAGCCGTGATACATTGTATGTGTGTGCATTGTATTGTCTGGGAAAGAGTTGACTCCTCCTCCTTGTGTTACTCAGCTGTCGCTGCTGTAGTTGCTTGCTGGTGCTGGCTCTGTCCCCCGGTATGTCACATGAGCATTAGCAGCAATCTCTGTTTACAGTGGTCCATCACCTGCTGTGGGAGGATGGAGGACAGGTAACCATGCACATCATGCTCTTCTGTACAGGTAAGGTACAAATGTAGAATGGATACAGTGTGCACGGGCATAATCTATAAAGGCTGGTAGAATGATCCAGAGTAGACACGCTGTATCCAGTATTAATATCAGAAGCAACAAGATGCCTTCTTATTGAACTGTGATACACAGTAATCAGGAATGAGTCATGTTTGACCAATGGCAGGGCTAGGTATGTCTGGGAAGCCTCAAGAATGTAAACACCATTATATTGACATCAATACAATGAATTAAACCGATTTATAAAATGCAAGTCTTCATAAGTGCAAATTCCGATTTGATTGTTTCTCAATATCAATAGGTTTCATGGTTATTCGCTTGAAATGTGAGTTGTAAATTCAATGTGGATTCATAGCTTTTTTTTTTATTTTTTATTTCAGGTCAAAACAACTGAATTGGAAACATTTGCTGGGGTTCACTGAGTGTTGAATTGCTCCAAATTGAAAATGTAAGGTTAAAATAGCCAAGCTAAATAGAATGCAAGTTGACACTCAGGAGTCAGTGGTGCTGGTATCAGAAAAGTCAATGAAATGAAAATATACTGCACTCAGAAGGATATGGGCAAACAAAAAATAATATTTATTAGTGTGCAATTACAAGGAAAAATCCACTCCAAATGTGTTTTGTTTTTGGGTTTTTTTAAACTTAAAGGACCAGTATAGGCACCCAGACCAATTCAGCTCAATGAAGTGGTCTGGGTGCCAGGTACAGCTAGGATGAACCCTTTCTTCTATAAACATAGCGGTTTCAGATAAACTGCTATGTTTATAATAGGGTTAATAAAGCCTCTAGTGGCGGTCTCATTGACAGCCGCTGGAGGCGCTTCTCACTGTGATTTTCACAGTGAGAAGACGCCAGCGTCCATAGGAAAGCATTGAGAATGCTTTCCTATGGACTGGCTGAATGCGCGCGCGGCTCCTGCCGCGCATGCGCATTCAGCCGATGATGGCGATATGGAGGAGGAGAGGAGGAGGAGAGTTCCCCACCCGTGCTGGAGAAAGAGGTACATTTAACCCCTTACACCCTTTGGGAGCCCAGCGAGTATGTTTTCCTGGCACTATAGTGGTCCTGTAAACTCAAAGCTCTCAGGTATCCAATCAATAAAAAAGTAACCAAAAAACAAGTGCAAATGGACTGTAAAAAGATGCAAAAACCACCACCATATAATAGAAATTACTTACTTGCCTATAATAGGAAATGTAATATCCTTTGTGTATTTAGACAATTGGAAATTCAAACCCACAAAAATGGAAAAGTATGAAAAAAAGTTAAAAATAAATATTAGAAAATAGCACAAAATATATGCCAAAAAACTGTCATCTCATTTGAAGGCAGGCCTATCATGTAGCCAACTACTTAGGTTCAAGAGGATAGTGTCTGAGGAAGTTGGTTTGGAACAATGTTTTACTGCTATGGCAGATAGATTCTTAGATTAAAAAACAGATTATGACGACACAACAATCCGCTAGACAAACCTTATTGGATACACAAAACAATTTAATTTCCAAATAAACTCCTGCGAGCACACAAATTTAGAGTCTCCCCCACCCCTTTGCTTATAAGAAGAAGATAAGTCTAAAGGATATCCCGTTAAGTCTGATATCGGTATCCTTAAGAGCAAACCAAGACTTCTATTTACTCCTTAAATGGGTACATCTACCTTCTTGAGCTGTGCACACTATAATAGTGTGATTAAGGATGATAGTTGTTTTCATTCTTTGTCTGGCAAGAAATAAGGTATTAAAAAGTACTTTACTATTCTGTGTCTTCATACGAATCAGGTTCTTTAGAAATGTTTATTGATGACATAATGGTAACCATGTCAAATCCTGAAATTTCATTCACTGCTTTCCAGTCAGTTCTGGAAGAATTTGAATGAGCTTCTTACTATAAGGTCAAGTGGTCTAAATCTCAGGTGCTGCCGATGGGTCTCTCTGGTGACGTAAGTACAGATATGAGTGGATAGATACTTTCCTGACCTATCTAGGTATAAAGATTTCTAAAGCCATACAGACTATAGCAGGCTTAAACGTAAAAACTCAGTGGACACAGATCCAACATAGTCTAACAAAATGGAAAAGCCTTGATCTGTCATGGTTCGGTACACTCAAGATGTCAGTTCACACCAAGTTGTTATATATGCTCCATACCATTCCCCCTTCAATTCCAGACTCAATAATATTAACCATCTAAAACATTCTGAACAGACATGTCGCTTTTCAACAGTGCAAATTTTGTTGACTAATAGTTTTAGTCACATTTTAGTTGACTAAAATTTTTGAGATTTAGTCAACTAAAACTATACTAAAACTAAAAAAATCAGATGACTAAAATATGACTAAAACTAAATTAAAATTTGCCACCAAAATTAACAATGGCGGGTAAGACACATGGGGGAGGGAGGAAAGGAAATGAGACACATGGGGGGCTAAGGGAATAAGACACATAAGGGCTGTTGGATTGAAACACATGGGGGACTGAGGGATTCAGACAAATGGGGGGGGCAGGGCGATGAGACACATGGGGGGCTGTGAGAATGACATACAATAGGGGGCTGGGGGAATGAGACACATGAGGGGGCTGGGAGAATGAGATACATGAGGGGGCTGGGGGAATGAGACACATGATGGGGCTGGGGGAATGAGACACATGACAGGGATGGGGAATGAGACTCATTGAGGGAAAGGGGGGGGTGAGCACATGTAGGGGCTTGGAGGGAATGAGGCATTTAGAGGGGCTGGGGGATTAATTGAGACACATGGGCAGCTGGGGGAATGAGACACGTGGGGAAGAAAAGATTCATGGAGGGGCTGAGGGACACACAAAGTGACATAGAGGGGCTAGAGGAGAAAGATACAAGATGCTGGGGGAAGAGACACACAAATGGGGCTATGAAGAAAAAGACACACAGAGGGCTTGGGAGGGGGGCAAAGAGCCACAGAGGAGCTGGAAAATGGTGCAAAAGAGACAGACAGGGGCCTAAAGGACCACTATAGGCACCCAGACCACTAGTAATGCTTTCCTATGGGTGGTCTAAATGCGTGCGTGGCTCTGGGTTTTAACCCCATCAGCCCCGCGGGGGGGGGGGGGGGGAGGGGGCTATTAACCATATAGTGCCAGGAAAACAAGTTTGTTTTCCTGGCACTATAGTGCTCCTTTAAGGGAGATCTACCCAGGGGTGCTGGGGGCACACAAAGAGACAAATAGGGGCTAGAGAAAGGGCAAAAGAGACAGATAGAGACTTTAACTAAACCCATTCGATTTTAGTCGTGTCTACTAAAATCTACTAGAGATTTAGTCAATTAAACCTAGACTAAAACTAAAAGAGTTCAGATGCCTAAAGTATGACTAAAACTAAAAATACTTTTTAGTCAAAAGACTATGAATAAAACTAAATTGGAATTTGCCACCAAAATTAACACTGCTTTTCAGAAGCCCAGGAGGATAAACAGGAGAACCATGTATTTATCACACAGTGCAGAAGGTTTGGTGCATACTCACCTACCAAAAAGCAGAGATTATTGCCCAGTAATGTTCACCCCAAAGTTATGCTCTCCTAGATGGATATGGAGGACTTCCTGGCCAGTCCTGGGAGGATAAGCTACCTATTTAAGACACTACACTTCTTGATATGACCTAGTATAATCCTACTGCTCTCCAAGTAATATTCCCGCAAAATTAGGGATAACATGGTACGCAAATACCCATATATGAGACAGCTCACTACCAACACACCCTTGCATATTTAGAACGACACATTGAGGGGAATTAAGTTATTAAATCCAGGGGAATTAAGTTAGGTATTCAATATTTGGGAACCTCAATGGGCTTCTTTGAAGAGCTTTGCCAACTGTACAACCTGTCAGCTCATGAGATCTATAAATACCTCCAAATCCAACATTTCTTAAACACATATGCAGCCTACAATCTGCGGTTCCACGATGCCCCAGCCATCTAAAATATATATTAAGCATTTTGAAAGACCACACATGGGAAGAAGGTTACTATTTAGTTACCGCTGATGTAAGCTCATTGTATACCATCATCTCCCATGAACGGGGCTGCAAGGCAACTAGATTTTTCCTGGAGGAATATTAGGAATTCCATAAAGACCAAATAGATTTTGTTATTGAGGGGATCCAATGGATCCTTACGAATAACTATTTTTGCTTTGGTGGAGATTTTTTCTTTCAGGTATGTGGGATGGCGATCGGCACCAGGTTTGCCCCCAGTTACGCCAATCTATTTATGTCATCATGGGAACACGAGCATGTGTATGCTAGACGTGACTGGAGTGCGAACCTGGTGCTCTATCGTTGTAACATTGACAACATTTTCTTTATCTGGAGGGGAGATGAATCCTCTCTACTAAGATTTCTGTCAGAACTGAATGACAACCTATGGGGCATAAAACTTGACAGCAACTACAGCCATAACTCCGTAGATTTTTTGGACCTCCAGATATATATAGAGGGAGGCCAAATTAAGACCAAAAATGTACTTTAAGCAAGTAGACGTCAATAGTTATATTGAACAAACAAGCTGCCATTTTTCACCGTGGCTGACGAATGCCCCTAAAGCCCAGCTAATGAGAATTAAAAGGAATTGCACTGATGATGAAGTCTTTAAGGTGCAATCATGTAAAATTATTGACAACTTTAGACAAAAAAGGTATAGTGCCCAGTTGTTGGATCAAGCTCAGCACGAGGTCATTTTAAAATTTGCAATTCTTTATTAAAATACAAAACTCCAAAACTCTACTCCGGTGGTACCTCACACCCCTGAGGATGAAACAGATGGGAAGGGCAACCACAGACTCCTGCTGGAAAGGCTGTGGCCAGAAGGGCACCTATATCCACCTGTGGTGGGAATGCCCACAGATCACACAAATATGGGGGAAGTTGGCCACAATCGCATCCGACATACTGGAGACGGACATACCCAGGGACCCCTGGATATGGCTACTCTCCAAACAACATGCCCCCTAACCAGAGCCCAAAACAAACTGGTGGCGAAAATAGCGCTAGCAACCAGACGCACAATAGAAGAACATTTGGTCAACCACAACACACCCCAAATAAACACTATGATTACAGGCCTGGTCGCAGCCGCGACCCCTGCGACCCCGGTATGTATGCCACTGCCTAAGCATGATGTAAATCCACACTACAATTGAAGTCATTGGGCAATGAGGCAAGGGCAAACACAATCAGTGGTGTGAAGCCCTTGCCTGCGATTACAGCAATCTGCCCACACATAATATGGCGATTTCGGCACCTGAAGTGGCACGGCAGAGTGCGCGACGTCACTTCTGGTATGGACTTGCTTAACTAAGAGACTACACTGGAGTGCAATACACCCCCCTGGACAAAGAGCCGGATTGGCTGCAACACAAGGGAATTCCACCAACAGCAAGCTAGACCAGCATACTTAAAACGAAGAACCAAACGGAGCAGATCACACCGATTGAGAAAGCCCTCCAGAAGGGTGAAACGCGTCTCGGCTAAGAGGAATTTTGTTGGACATATTTTATATTTATTTATTTTCTATTTTGAACTGTGTTTTTATTCAAAGAATAAATTTAGACTGTATACAAGTCCGTCCCTGGTCCTCTGAAATCTGCTTCAATAAGGGTGGTGTCTTCTTTATAGACACCCAGGCTGTTTTAACCCAGAGCCAGGCACTAAGGCAAAAGGTATACACCTCCAAATATTATTTTTAAAACATACTACCCCAATTTGTCCCCTGCTGTGTCACTTTTTGTCTCCCTATATTGAGGAAGAGCATTGTGTCCATTTAAAGGGGAAGGTGCCACCAGATGGCACACAAATGCAAGCGATTTGAGCCTATCCTATCTAGGGCTCTATGTCATGTGAGTTGACAATTCATATATTCACTTTCAGATACCAACCTAATATACGGATTTACACTATTGTTTTTCTCTGTTTGTTTTCTCCTAATCATATATTTATATGAATTGGATGTAACATTAAAACTACTGTAAGGAAAGGACCAGACGACCCTTGTAAAGGGTAGGTGTCCAATCCATCTATTTAACGCTCCACTCTTAAGGTGAATTGCTTTTGGCTTTTTTTCCCTGTTTTATGGTGTTATATATTCAAGGTGGGTGAGAGGAATCCCCACTAGAGTGTTGTAGCGTCACTGTACCTAATATTTCTAATTACTTAAGCGCCTATATCATACAGTTCTTTTGTGTATTTTTTTTTAGCAGACATAAACCTTTCACCGCCCTATCATTTAATTCAATTGGCGCATTAAACATACCCTTGCCAGGCAAGGTATCAGACCCTTAGTAACTACCATAAAAACTTGCATCTTCATTGGGTTACATGGGCAAAAGACTTTAACACCTTCACAGGAGATGGGGAATGGGCTTCCTCCCAAAAGTATCTCAGGGGACTCACCCACAATGTCTTACATCTGGAACTCCTGTATTAAATTATCCTCCACTGGCACTTAGCACCTGCCCAGATGTTCCACATAGACCCAAGTCAGTCAGGATTATGCTGGAGATGCGACATAGCTAGAACATATGGCTATGTCTGGTAGAGTTGCCCAGAGATTCAGCCAATGTGGAGCTCAGTTTTCGCCCTTCTATCTAAGATACTTAACACCTAGGCATCACCATCTTCAGAGATGTCACTGTTACATGTTTTCCCACAAACCTGGCACAGAGATTATTCGCCTGTCATACATGTCTGGCGGCTAAGCAAGCCCTTATTAGGAGCAGTAGAACTGCAGACATTTCCAGCACAGCGACAGTTCTCAATATTTTAATTTAAACAAATATGTGGGAAAGAATGTCTCTCTCTGGTGCAGAAACCATGTAATCATATGACAATATATGAGGACCATGGGAGACCTTTAGTGCTCTATGGAGTAATCTGGGATCAGTATTAGGCAAGGACGGGCGATGGGAATGAGGATGACTCACGTGGAGGGGCGGTTGGGGTCGGGATGTAAGGATGCTCTGGAATGACCTCATGATATATTTCTGGGCACTTTACCCTTTGTACTCTCTTCTTTATCCTTCTTTTGCTACTATCTGCTCCTGTTTCCTCTCTCTTTCTCACAGCATCTGTATACAATTGGGTTTTATCAGAGTCCATACAGATGTTCAAACAGCTACTAGATGCATACTTGCAAAGACAGAATATTCAAGGATATAATCTTTCAATGTAGGGTAATAACTGCTTGATTCAAGGATAAATCTGACTGCCATTCTGGGGTCAATAAGGAATTTTTTGTCCTAGCTTGTTGCAAAATTGTGCTTCAAACTGGGGTTTTTTTTTGTTTTTTTTTTTTCTCTTTTGGATCAACAGCAAAAAACAGGTGTGAGGAAGGCTGAACTTGATGGACGCAAGTCTCTTTTCAGCTATCTAACTATGTAATATTGTACTGAGTGAAATTTGTAAGCAAATAGTGATGTCGCGAACATGAAATTTTACGTTCGCAAATGGCGAACGCGAACTTCCGCAAATGTTCGCGAATGGGCGAACCCGGCGAACCGCCATAGACTTCAATAGCAGGCAAATTTTAAAACCCACGTATTTTAAAAACCTCAGTGGTGGGTGGGGGCCCTAAACAAGAATAAGGGGGGGGACCAGAGCGGTGGGTGGGGGCCCTAAACACAAATTGGGGGGGACCTAATGTCCTTCCCCTGGCCCCCACCCCTGAGCGGTGGATGTGGGCCCTAAATACCAATGGGGGGGACCTACTGTCCTCCCCCACGGCCCCCACCCGTGAGCGGCGGTTGGGGGCCCTATTTAGGGTCCCTCCCACGCTGTGTAATTTGACTCATAACACTCTGATTGGTGGATTAAGTAACCAATCAGAGAGTTATGAGTCAAATTCCACAGCGTGGGAAAATTCCAAAGAACTTTCCCACGCTGTGTAAAATGACACAGAGCACTCTGATTGGTGGATTTCAAACCAACCAATCAGAGTGCTGTGACAGGTAAATGTAGAGACTTACCTGTCAGTCTCTTCATTTACCTGTCAGAGCATTCTGATTGGATGGCTTAAACCCACCAATCAGAGTGCTCTGAGCCTAATTGCAGGGCGGGGCAAGGCTTTATAAGCTTTCCCCCGCCCTGCAGAGCTCAGTCTGCGCGGAGCCATCGCCGAGTGAAGATGGATTATTATTTTTTTTTGCCCTCTGTTTTTTTCTTGCTTTTTTTTTATTGCGTCGGTTATTATGGATATTTATTTGGCCTTTTTTGGGGCTGAAAAAAGAAGATTTTAGAAGAAACAAAACATCGAATGGTAAGTTATTTTTTTAACAGGTTCTTAGTTAAATGTCCCCCCCTCATTATTTTTAGGGTGAGGGGGGTAGGTAGGGGGATCAATTTTTTTGGGGGGTAGGGGGTGACTAGGGGTTTGGGGACCCCTTATCACCTGGGGGGACATTTTTTTTAGGGCCCCCACCCGACGCTCAGGGGTGGGGGTCGGGGGTCGGACAATAGGTCCCCCCATTGGTATTTAGGGCCCCCACACGCCACTCAGGGGTGGGGGCCAGGGGGGGAGGACAATAGGTCCCCCCATTGGTATTTAGAGCCCCCACCCGCCACTCAGGGGTGTGGGCCGGGGGGGAGGACATTAGGTCCCCCCCTATTGGTATTTAGGGCCCCCCACCCGCCGCTCAGGGGTGGGGGCCGGGGGGAGGACATTAGGCCCCCCCTATTGGTATTTAGGGCCCCCACCCGCCGCTTAGGGGTGGGGGCCGGGAGGGAGGACGATAGGTCCACCCCTATTGGTATTTAGGGCCCCCACCCGCCGCTCAGGGGTGGGGGCCGGGAGGGAGGACAATAGGTCCCCCCCTATTGGTATTTAGGGCCCCCACCCGCCGCTCAGGGGTGGGGGCCGGGAGGGAGTACAATAGGTCCCCCCATTGGTATTTAGGGCCCCCACCCACCGCTCAGGGGTGGGGGCCGAGTGGGAGGACATTGGGTCCCCCCCTATTGGTATTTAGGGCCCCCACCCGCCGCTCGGGTGGGGGCCAGTGGGGAGGACAATAGGTCCCCCCATTGGTATTTAGGGCCCCCACCCGCCGCTCAGGGGTGGGGGCCGGGGAGGAGGACAATAGGTCCCCCCCTACTGGTATTTAGGGCCCCCACCCGCCGCTCAGGGGTGGGGGCCGGGGAGGAGGACAATAGGTCCCCCCCTATTGGTATTTAGGGCCCCCACCCACCGCTAAGGGGTGGGGGCCAGGGGGGAGGACAATAGGTCCCCCCCTATTGGTATTTAGGGCCCCCACCCACCGCTCAGGGGTGGGGGCCAGGGGGGAGGACAATAGGTCCTCCCCCCTTTTTTTACTTTAGGGCCCCCACCCGCTCAGGGAGGGGGGACCCTTTTTTTTTTTTTTTTAAAGGGACACTTTAGTCACCTGAACAACTACAACTTAATGTAGTTGTTCAGGTATGATCTATAGCTCCCTGCAGGCAATCTAATGTAAACACTGTATTTTCAGAGAAAATACAGTGTTTACATTGATTGATAGGAATACCTCCAGTGGCCGTCACTCAGACGGCCACCAGAGGGACTTCCTATCATGCAGGGCCCTAAAAAGGCCCTGTACACGTCAGACGTAATAAAATACGTCTGACGTGTGCAGGAGAGAGAAGGCACAGTGTGCGCGCCTTCTCTCTCCCGCCTGTCAGCAGAGGAGGGGGGCAGGCAAAGACCGCAAGCTGAGCTGTCAGTCAGCTCTGCTCGCGGCCGCGCACACCGCGCGCATGAATGCCGCCCTCTGAAGTATGTGCGCATGTGTAAATAGTTTTTAGCTCCTAACTATATGCCATGATGGCTCTTTGATTCACTTTTATTTACCTTTTCTAAATAATTCTATTGGAGTTTTCAAACTCTCATTTTGTCTTTTTTTAATAAAGTTTTTTTTTCGTGGCATCAGACGCTGTGTGGATGGTTCACTTTTTAAATGGGACTGCTTCACTTCTAGAAATGAAATTTTTTTTTTTTTTTATTCTTTTTTTTTTCAATGCATAAGAGTGGTACATGTAGTACTGAGGTGCCCCAAAAGCAATCCTCAGGCAATTCCTCGCTTAACATGAGGGGCATAGAAGTAACAGGCACAGTTTTGTATTTTAGACAAGCTTGGTTAAGTAGATTTACACCGATTATATTAGTAAAGGTAACATGCTAGTAATATGTGGATCGCATAAAGAAAATATGTACACATAGTTATGCAGACGAGTAATAACATCGGTAGGGAGACATATTTGTGTTTGAAAAAACAGAGTAACATGCTAGGCTATCGTTGATATTTCAGCAGGGCAGCCGTTAGAGTATGCTAGACTAATCAAAACAGAGTCTTGTAAGTAAACGTAATTGATTGATTGTAGTTGCGTGCACTGGTAGGTAGTAACTATCCTCTGGTACAAAGCAAATATTCTATGGGGATGTAAGGAGAGAAAGGGGACAGTAAGACAGAAGACAATGTATAATCAGGGACAGTAGGCATAACATCAGTATGCCAGCTTGTTGCAAGTGTCCCGATTCCCCCTATACCAGAGGTTGGCAGGCTTTCGGGATAGGTCTGGGAGCATTCAGAGTAATAGCCGTCTTCTGTGTTGCCGGCTGTACATTCCCAGCTGCGAGCAGCCGCTTGAGCTGGCCTCCCGGCTTGCCTGTGGCGAAACCGACCTCGCCACGTGTCCTTGGAGGGGGCTGCTTGCCCGCCTCTTGCCTTTGAACTATGGCCCTGGGAGATTGGGCCCTTTTACAAAACGTATTCGGCCCTAACAGAGTGCATGTCACTCATTCTGGCCCTTTAAACACAGTGGGGCCATTCGGTACTTGCCCTGTGTGAGCAGTGATACCCCCAGATAGCTATGCCATGGAGCCTATTCATATAATGAAAGACTATGGGAAAGACTTTGGCTCCATGGCAATTAAACTGTATTTGTGTGGTCTGCGTGCCATTCACCTAATAATGTGCACGCAGACATGAGCTATCTGGGGATATGTTACATGTCTGTGTTTAATGCATAAAAAGTAACTTTATATATTTTAAAACATAATCCTGTATTTAGGTCCCCACATGTGTAATGGAGTTTTGTCTTTGACCTGGGAGATAATTGGATTACTTCTCCAATTATCTCCAGGGCAGAAGGGAGGAAGCCAGGATGTATTGTGGGGATGTTTTACTTTTACTGTTTGAGCCAGATTAAAATGCTGCCAGCCAGGGGGAACAAAAGATACTTTTACTAACTTTTGAACCCCTGGTCTGATTCATGCCATTTTTTATATGTTGTTCCCCTGAATGGATTGATTGTGGATATGTATTTTTATGTGAATGAGATGTATGGTTTTAAAGTTACAGAGTATGTGTGGAAACTGTATTTTTACTGTATGTAATAAATTATGTTAACTGCTTATCTGAGGGGAGGGGATGTGTGGGTTGTACTGTTACTTGATTGGTTATTTTATGCCTCCCCCTGGGTGTGTCCTGTATGTGCACAACCGTAATAAAAACCAGGCTGGGTGTGCCAGGACCTCAGATTCTGCTTGACCCTCAAACCGATGTGTCGTCTCGTTTTTGGGGGAATTGGATTGTATGCTGACTGCCAGGAGTGTAAGCGTATTGTATGCTTTTCCTGTTCGGCTGATTCCAGGGTTCGTGTGTTTGCAGTTCGGGAGATTGGTGATTGCTGTAGCTGCTGGTCTATGGAAAAGGGGGATATCGCCTAAGCTGGGTTTTATCCTCTTGTAAGTGAAACGGTCCATTACAATGTCCCTGGTCTTGTTGAGCGGGCTGCGGTATGTAGTCTCGTGGGTGTGCTTGGTATTGCGAGCCGCGTAGACCCGTCCATCTTCGGGTGCCAATACGCCGGGCTTGTTGGGGTCTGCCCCTCCCGCTTTTCCACCTCATGGGGGTGTTGCCGAGACCTCTATGCTTGCCGGAGCTCCGATGGGCAGTAGTGGGTGCATGCCCCTCGGGTGCGATGGCTTGTTGCTGGTTTGTAACCTGTATACTTGTCCCAGTCGTGGGCTGCTTAGGGTGTATGGCCCTGGCTGGTTGTCGTGCCGTGGGTGTTCTGGGTTTCTTCCCAAGAGTTAGTGGCTGAGGCAGCCGGTGCTTATGTGCTAGCTTAGCCCAGAACTGCTCCCACATGGCTTCGAACCTTGTATTAGAGGCTGCCTCCCAGTCGCTGGGGGTCTGTTGCGGTGTTTGAGTGATGATGCCATCGGCCATTTTGATTGGGCCTCGTGGCTCTCTCTTGTCCGCCGCGGGCCCAAGTGCAGCGCTTGGTTGACTGTTCTCCGCTCTGGTGTGTGGACCGGGATGACCCCCACTGGTGCTGGGGGAGGAGGCGGGAGACTTTTCACAGAGATTTTGTTCCCTGCTCTCGTGCCCGTGGAGTGGCCGTCTCCTCGTGGCTTGGTCGCGAGTAGGCCGCAGGCCTCGATCTTTTCGGTCTGCTGCGCCGGTGCTTGGGAGAGGTACCGTTCTATGCAGCAGCCCCTCCTGGTTGTGGATCTCTTGGTCTGCGGCTTGTGGGTAAGAATTTTGGGGTTTAATTCCCGGTATTCTGTCCCCAGACATGGGAGCTCTCTCCAAACACATCTGGGCAGCTTGGCTGCTTGGCTCCGCCCCTAGAAATGATATTTTGAAGATGTATTTTGCCTTGATTGTGACTCCATTTACATAGTTACATACCTGAAAAGCGACATACATCCATCACGTTCAGCCTCTCTCACATCTGTTTTAGCTGTTGATGTAAAAGAAAGAAAAAAACAGTTTGAAGTGCTTCCAATTTTCCAACAAACTAGTAGAAAATTTCTTCTTGACCCCAAAATGGATTTATTTTTTTATATGTTCTCTGTTGAATCTGCTATTTGCTCCTCACACCTATCATATAATAGTTATTCTGTCCCTGCTGGCTTCCTTAGGTTGTATTCAGCTAACTCCTCCATTCCTGTGCATTCTAGTACTGTTCATTATACTGTCATGTAGCATCCATCTTCTGTTAGCAAAAACTACAGTTTTTTTCACACGCATTTTTGTGTATATTTACAAGGATTGTCAGCCTGAAGAGTAAAACTCATCTGAGATACCCTTCTACATGTCCGTTTTGCTGAGTTGACGCTGTCTGCTGAACTCATGGTGTGAGTACTGGTCAATACAGACTTAGCAGCTAGTCTCAGGAACCTACATCTTACAGCTTTGTTAGTATAATGGCAGTCAAATATCTCTTTAAATCAAGAAGCTATTACCCCACAAATGATAAGTTATATCCCTACATAGGATGTTTTTGCAAATATTCATCCAGTTGCTGTTTAAATAGCTGTATAGACTCTGATAAAACCATCTCTTCAGACAGAGACTTCCGCATCCTTATTGTTTTTACTGTGAAAAAAACTTTTCAGTTGCCTTAAACTAGTTCTTCCTTTCTTTCAGTCTAAATGTGTGACCTTGTGTTCTATATACAGCTCTGTTTATGAATAGATTTCCAGACAATGGTTTGTATTGGCCCCAAATATATTTGTAAGATGCTATCATATCAGCCAGACACGTGCAATTCGTTTCGGTCCAAATATGAATTCGGACGAATTTCGGGCAATTCGGACATTCGGGTTCTTCCGAATGTCCCAATTGCTGAAGTGCCGAATTGCCGAAGTTCGGAAGTTCCGAAATTACCGAATTTCCGAAGTGCCAAAGCACAGTATTGCCTAAGTACTAATATACTTACCCAGTGAAAGAAGAAGAATGTTACATTGTAAAAATGTTAAATAAAAAGTATACAAACATAGCCAGGATTCAGCTGTAAACATTTGCAACACTTACAACAATCAAGTAACATACATTCATATAAAATGTAAGTTACTTGGCCAGTCAATGTAATGACAGGAATGAATAAGTAGATAACTCCCTAATTCCCACAGTATTAGGGAGCTATCTACTAAAAGGCTGAAAGACATAAATTGTCTTTCATACAAATTTACTAATACTAAGTAAAGATTACTTAGTATTAGTAAATTATGCCCGCGAGTAGGGGCATGTATATTAAACAGTGGGAATTAGGGAGTTATCTGCTTATTCATTCCTGTGGCTGCTCACTGTAAAAAAATAAATAAAATAAAATAAAGTCCCCCCTCCCGAACCCCCACTCGCGCGTAAAACTAAGCGGCGGGTGGGGGCCCTAATGTAAAATAATGGGGGGGACCTATTGTCCTCCCCCCGGGCCCCCACCCCTGAGCGGTGGGTGGGGGCCCTAAATCAGAATAAGGGGGGAGGGGACCTAATGTCCTCCCCCTGGCCCCCAACCCTGAGCGGTGGGTGGGGGCCCTAATGTAAAATAATGGAGGGGGACCTATTGTCCTCCCCACGGGCCCTCACTCCTGAGCAGCGGGTGGGGGCCCTAAATCAGAATAAGGGGGGGACCTAATGTCCTCTCCCCTGGCCCCCACCCCTGAGCGGTCGGTGGGGGCCCTAAATTATAATAAGGGAGGGGACCCTGGCCCCCACCCCCTGGCCCCCACCCCCTGGCCCCCACCCCTGAGTGGTGGATGGGGGCCCTACAGTAAAATAAGGGGGGGACCTAATGTCCTCCCCCCTGGCCCCCACCCCTGAGCGGTGGGTTGGGCCCTACAGTAAAATAAGGGGGGGGACCTAATGTCGTCGTCCCTGGCCCCCACCCCTGAGCGGCGGGTGGGGGCCCTAAATTGGAATAAGGGGGGAGATCTAGTGTCCTCCCCCCTGGCCCCCACCTCTGAGTGGCGGGTGGGGGCCCTAAAAAAATGCCCCCCCTTAACACCTAGTCACCCCCTCCCTCCTAATAAAAATTATCCTCCTACCTACCCCCCTCACCCTAAAAGCTAATGAGGGGGGGTACCTTTAACTAAGTACCTGTAAAAAAAAAAAAACTTACCATTCAATGTTTTCTTTCTTCTAAAATCTTCTTTTTTCAGCTCCAAAAAAGTGCAAATAAAAAAACATAATAACCGACGCAATTATAAAAAAAAAAAAAAAAGTGCAAAAAAAATAATCTTTCTTCACCCGGCGAGGGCTCCGTGCAGACTGAGCTCTGCGCCCTGCAATTAGGCTCAATTAAGCCATCCAATCAGAATGCTCTGACAGGTAAATGAAGAGACTGACAGGTAAGTCTCTACAATTATCTGTCACAGCCCTCTGATTGGTTGGTTTGAAATCCACCAATCAGAGTGCTCTGTGTCATTTTACACAGCGTGGGAAAGTTCTTTGGAATTTTCCCACGCTGTGTAATTTGACTCATAACTCTCTGATTGGTGGATTAAGTAACCAATCAGAGAGTTATGAGTCAAATTACACAATTGTTTGTTTTTTTCAGTCACAGGCTGCTCACTGTTTACTAGACATAAGTATAGTATTAGCAAATTTGGCTGAAAGACCAATTTAGGTCTTTCAGCCTTTTGGTAGATAACTCCCTAATACCATGGGAATTAGGGAGTTATCTACCAAGCGGCTGCAAGAGAAGTCCCGTGGTGCCCAAGTCCCGAAATTCCAAAATGCCGAACTTCCGAAATTCCGAAGAGTCGAAGATCCGAAGTTGCCGAATTTCCGAAGCGTCGAAGTGCCGAAGTTCCGATGTGCTGAAGTGAACCAAACCGAAAATCTTCCCCATGCACATGCCTAATATCAGCTCTGAGGCGCATTTTTTCTAAACTAAAAGAGATTTCAATTTGTTAACCTTTCCCCACAACTAAAATGTTAAATTCCTTTCATTCATTTTGTAGCCTGCCTCTGCACTTTTTCTAGTGCCTCTTTAGAACAGGTGCCTAAAATTGCACAGCGTATTCAAGGTGTGGTCTTACCAGTGATTTATAAAGGGGCAAAATGATATTCTCATCCTGAGACTTGCATTTTTATACATGACAATACCTTACTCGCCTTGCAACTGCCGTTTGCTGTCTTTAACAATTCTCAAATCCTTCTCATGTGTTAATTCACTAACATTCAGGATGTTAGTTGCTTGACAAGTCTTTACCCCAAAGTGCATAACTTTGCATTTTTCAGAAATGCTTATTATTGCTAATAACAATGTTCTTCACAATGAATTCCTGAATTGTACCTCTTTATAACCCTTAAATACTTTCCAAGCCACAAAAGTTAAGATCACCGGTCTATCATTTTCAAGCAAAGATTTTAAACCCTTTTTCATTTATAGGAACCACATCTCCCTTCCTCCAATCCTCCGGTACTATTCCTGAAAGAAAATAATCTTGAAAGAGGTTAATGTATTTCCACACTTAGCTTCTTAAAGGAACACTATAGGGACAGGAACACAACCTGTAGTATTAAAAACACTATCTAGCTTCCCTGGCCCCCCTTGCCCATCTAAATATAATACAATCTTACTTTTATTCCAGTCTGCTGGTGTGGCTCTGCTCCTGATCAAACCTCCTTGGCTGACATCATCAGAAGTGATGAGCTCAGCCAATCGCAATGCTTTCCCATAGGTGGAGTCACCTCTAGTATCCATTGAGCAACACTGTCTTTTCTCTGAATGTTTCACAATCCACAGCTGCCATTTTTCCAAGCACTGAGGAATTGAAGGCAGTTTTGAAGACACTAACACACTATTATTATTTCCCCTTGTATACTGTCTGATTATTACAACAAACCATGACAAGATACCTTCTAAATCACCACGTCATAGAGTGATGGGGCTAGTTATCAACTCCAGAAATTATCTACCAATAGGGGTCAGTATTTATCGCAAGTAACAGTACAGATTTTAGTACACATGAATAATCAGCTTGCTATTAGTAATAACAGTATCCAGCCAACACTAAGTTAATTTCTAAGGAAATATAAAGATTAAACATTTGTATATCACCTCTAGAACTGATATTGTCTAAACTTTGATCAACAAAGATAAGACATATATTACAGGGAGTGCAGAATTATTAGGCAAGTTGTATTTTTGAGGATTAATTTTATTATTGAACAACAACCATGTTCTCAATGAACCCCAAAAACTCATTAATATCAAAGCTGAATATTTTTGGAAGTAGTTTTTAGTTTGTTTTTAGTTTTAGCTATTTTAGGGGGATATCTGTGTGTGCAGGTGACTATTACTGTGCATAATTATTAGGCAACTTAACAAAAAACAAATATATACCCATTTCAATTATTTATTTTTACCAGTGAAACCAATATAACATCTCAACATTCACAAATATACATTTCTGACATTCAAAAACAAAACAAAAACAAATCAGTGACCAATATAGCCACCTTTCTTTGCAAGGACACTCAAAAGCCTGCCATCCATGGATTCTGTCAGTGTTTTGATCTTTTCACCATCAACATTGCGTGCAGAAGCAACCACAGCCTCCCAGACACTGTTCAGAGAGGTGTACTGTTTTCCCTCCTTGTAAATCTCACATTTGATGATGGACCACAGGTTCTCAATGGGGTTCAGATCAGGTGAACAAGGAGGCCATGTCATTAGATTTTCTTCTTTTATACCCTTTCTTGCCAGCCACACTGTGGAGTACTTGGACGCGTGTGATGGAGCATTGTCCTGCATGAAAATCATGTTTTTCTTGAAGGATGCAGACTTCTTCCTGTACCACCAGGGCCGGTGCTAGGATTTTTGACTACACAGGCGAAGATGCATTTTGACGCCCCCCCCCCCCCCCCCCCCCGCACCCAAAAAAACCCAATGCATCTTCACCTCTGTGTCTCGTAGCCCCCCTTTTGAATTTTACCCCCATTAGTGTTGCATATCCACTCTCTTACCCCTCTGGTCCCTTTGTGCCTTACACCCCCCTTTAGTGTGTCTCATACAACCCCTCTTATGTATTTCTTACTTCCCCGTCAGACACTTTCTATCTCTCTTTTTCTCCCATATAGACATAGACATAGATACAGGCAAAAATACATACATGCACAAATACACAAACATACAGACACACAACCATACAAGCACACAGACATAATTATTCAGGCACACAGTCACAAAGATATACAGACACACAGTCATAAAAGGCACACAATCAAACAAACACAGTCATACAATCTACACATTCAGGTACATTGTCGTACAAACACAGACATACATTCATACAGACACAGGCACACACAAAAATACAGACACAGACATAAAGAAACATAGAGATTGGCATATAGAGACATACATACACAGTGATACAGAGACATACATACGCAGACAGTCATAAAGAGACATACAGACAAGGCATACAGAGACATACAAAGACAGACAAACAAAGAACCCTGCACACTGATACCGTGTAAATGCTCCGGCCATCCACAGTGGTAGTTGCTCCGACGTCAGGCAGACATCGCTGGATCCACCAGTAAAGTCTTCAAAAGGAATAAACGCAGGCAATACTCCAATAGTAAGGATGGTATATTTATTGATAGGTGACCAACCCCATAGAAAGTGTGATGTTTCGGCTCAGCAGAGCCTTAATAATGCAATAATGCTCTGCTTAGCCGAAACGTTGCACTTTCTTTGGGGTGGTTCACCTATCAATAAATATACCATTATTACTATTAGAGTGTTGCCTGCGTTTATTCCTTTTGAATACATACACAGATCATCATACAGAGACATACAGACTGTATGTCTCTGTATGACGGTCTGTGTATGTACACAGGATGGCTAAAAGATAGAACTCCATCTGTCGTGCAACTTTAACAATGCTTTGAAAGCTGGGGCTCTACCGATTCCCCATGCTTGCAGGATTGTATTTAGCACGGAGCGTGTTTGACTGTAAGTATGTGTTTGTATAGAGTATGTTTGTGTGAATGTAGGGTATTGTATGTATGAGTTGTATGAGTTTGTATGTAGTGTTTGAGTTTGAATGCAAGCATGCATTTACGTGTAGTGTTGGGTTTTTGAATGCAGGTGTGTGTTTATATATAATTTTGGTGTCTGATACAGACGTGTGTTTGTATGTAGTGTTGACATTTGAATGCAGGGGTGTGTTTGTATGTAGTGTTGAAGTTTGCATGCAGGTGGTTATTTGTGTGTAGTGTTGGTGTTTGAATGTTGAGATGTATGCACATATACACATACACTGCCACACACGCACACACTGACACACATGCAGATACACATATACACAAACGGATACACATTCAGATAGACAGACACACATATACAGATACACACAAACACTGACAGACATACAGATAAACACACACTGACATACAGACACACTGACAGACATACAGATACACACATACACAATGATAGACATACAGTTACACACACAGACACACTGACAGACACACACACACACTGACAGACATGGATACACACAGACACACTGACAGACAGATATATACACACACAGACACACTGACAAACAGAACACACAAGACACTGACAGACAGAAACACACACAGATACACTGACAGACATACAGGCACACTGACAGACATACGCACACACACATACACACACAAAGACACACTGACAGACATACACAGACAGACACACTGACAGACATATAGATACACACAGACACACTGACAGAAAGATATACACACAGACACACTGACAGACATACACACACGGACACTGACAGACAGAAACACACAAGACACTGACAGATAGAAACACAGACAGACATACAGGCACACTGACAGACATATACACACACAAAGACACACTAACAGACAGACATACACAGACACACTGACAGACATATAGATACACACAGACAGATATATACACACACAGACACACTGACAGACATACACACACAAACATGCTGATCAAAATATACACTTTTCTAGCCATACACAGGAGGGTGGCTTACCTGGGATCTAGAGTGCTGGCTCAGGTAGTTGGGAGTTGGAGCTAGTCCTGCCCAGCCCCCCTCCTCTCTGCATTCTGCTCTCTGCAGTCTTCTTGGGAGGAAGTCCTCCCATGCTGAAATGAAGGTGGCCAGCGTTAGCTCCGCCCCTGCTGGGCGCGCTGTGTGCTACAGAGGGAGCAGGGATATGACGTGTTCATATCCCCGCCCCCTCCACACAGTCCGCGGCACTGTAGGGAAGAAGGCTGATTTGTGGGGATGCTGCTGCCGCTCGGCCACGCTTCAAGAAGTGACCGGCAGGAAAGGGACGCTGTGCGCTTCCCTCCTGCCGGTCACCCCGACATTTGCGCCCCCGGGCCGGTGCGCCCTAAGGCGGCCGCCTGTGCCGCCTTATGGACGCGCCGGCCCTGTGTACCACTGCTTGAAGAAGGTGTCTTCCAGAAACTGGCAGTAGGACTGGGAGTTGAGCTTGACTCCATCCTCAACCCGAAAAGGCCCCACAAGCTCATCTTTGATGATACCAGCCCAAACCAGTACTCCACCTCCACCTTGCTGGCGTCTGAGTCGGACTGGAGCTCTCTGTCCTTTACCAATCCAGCCACGGGCCCATCCATCTGGCCCATCAAGACTCACTCTCATTTCATCAGTCCATAAAACCTTAGAAAAATCAGTCTTGAGATATTTCTTGGCCCAGTCTTGACGTTTCAGCTTGTGTGTCTTGTTCAGTGGTGGTTGTCTTTCAGCCTTTCTTACCTTGGCCATGTCTCTGAGTATTGCACACCTTTTGCTTTTGGGCACTCCAGTGATGTTGCAGCTCTGAAATATGGCCAAACTGGTGGCAAGTGGCATCTTGGCAGCTGCACGCTTGACTTTTCTCAGTTCATGGGCAGTTATTTTGCGCCTTGGTTTTTCCACATGCTTCTTGCGACCCTGTTGACTATTTTGAATGAAACGCTTGATTGTTCGATGATCACGCTTCAGAAGCTTTGCAATTTTAAGAGTGCTGCATCCCTCTGCAAGATATCTCACTATTTTTTACTTTTCTGAGCCTGTCAAGTCCTTCTTTTGACCCATTTTGCCAAAGGAAAGGAAGTTGCCTAATAATTATGCACACCTGATATAGGGTGTTGATGTCATTAGACCACACCCCTTCTCATTACAGAGATGCACATCACCTAATATGCTTAATTGGTAGTAGGCTTTCGAGCCTATACAGCTTGGAGTAAGACAACATGCATAAAGAGGATGATGTGGTCAAAATACTCATTTGCCTAATAATTCTGCACTCCCTGTACAAAAATGCTAAGGGAGTTTTAGAAACTACAGCAGTATGCAGCATATAGCAATAAAAAGATGCTGTCAGCAGATAAGATAAAGCAGTTTGGCTGTTTAACTGGCTCACTGCTGGCTGTAATTCTCACTGAGTAAACACTTAAAACATTGAAAAACCAAGTTTCAATGCCTTTCAATATAACAATCTCATATAAATTAGTTTATTTCATTCTTTATTTAATTCAGGCAGCTAATTCCACATCCTTATTGTTCTTACAGTAACAAAAGCTTTTCTTTGCCTTAGACTAAATCTTCTTTCTTCCAGTCTAAACGCATGACCTCGTGTCCTATGTAAAGTCCGGTTTGTGAATAGATTTCCACACAATGGTTTGTATTTGCCCTGAATATATTTGTATAATGTTATAATATCCCCTCTCAGGCGACGTTTTTCTAAACTAAAGAGGTTTAAATTTGTTAACCTTTCTTTATAGCTGATATATTCCATTCCTTTTATTAATTTTGTAGCCCACCTCTGCACTTTTTCTAGTGCCATAATATCCTTCTTTAGAATAGGTGCCCAAAATTGCACAGCATATTCAATATGTGGTTTTACCAGTGATTTATAAAGAGGCAAAATTATATTCTCATCCCGAGAATGAATGCCATTTTTCATGCATGAAAATACCTTACTGGCTTTAGCCACTGCCGATTGACAATTGCACATTGTTGCATAGTTTGTTGTCTATAACAATTCCCAATTCCTTTTCGTGTGTTATCCGTAATTCGCTTCCATTAAGGGTATACGTGGCTTGTGCATTCTTTAAGTGCATAACTTTGAATTTTTCAACATTAAATTTCATCTGCCATTTGAGTGCCCAGCCCCCCAGTCTATCTAAATCCCTCTGCAGCAAAGTAATATCTTGCTCACATTGTATTACTTTACAGAGTGTGTGTGTCTGTCAGTGAATGTGTGTGTGTGTGTGTGTGTTGGTCTGTCAGTAAATGCGTGTACCTGTCAGTGAATTTGTATGTGTCTGTCTGTGAGTGTCTGTCAAATTAACGAGTCTGTGTTTGTCAGTGTGTATCTGTCAGTGAATGTGTGTGTGTCAGCGAGTATGTATGTCAAATCAGTGAGAGTCTGTCTGTGTGCTTGTCATTGAATGTGTGTGACTGTCCGTGTGCATCTACCAGTATGTTTATGTCTGTCAGTGAGTGCATGTGTCTGAGAGTTTGTTCGTGTCAGTGTGTGTCTGTCAATGAACATGAGTTAGTTAAACAGTGTGTGAAACAATGACTGTCAGTGAGTGTGTCAGTGTATCAGTGAGGGTCTGTTGTCTGTCAGTCTGCCATTCCCCACACCCTGTCCCCACACTGTCACCTTCTTACACACTGCATCCCCACACGGTCACATTCCTACACACTGCCCCGCTATACTGTCACCTTCCTACACACTGCCCCGCTATACTGTCACCTTCCTACACACCCACCCCTTCCAGCCCACAGGTAAGAGGCAGGAAGGGGGATAAGCCTAATTTAATTTAAAAAGCTCACCCCAGGCACTTATCCAACACTACACAGACACTACTACATACACATACACTACATCAACACTGCATCCACTAGACACTGTATCCACCACACAAACACTAGATAAACCTTTCACTACAAAAACACAGTCACTGCATCCACTATACACACATACTCTATTCAATAGACACACTGCATACAATAAACACTACATCCATGACATGGAAGAAAAGATATGAAAGGGAGGGCAGAAAAGACATGGATTCTTCAATCCATGGGGTAGATGCGAGCTGAACACAAAGTGCGGCTACATCTCTGGTGTGACACATTACCTACCTGGCTGAGACTGCAGTTTGCAGAGGGATTAAGGGACCTTGTATGTATGTACCGTATATACTCGAGTATAAGTCGAGTTTTTCAGCACATTTTTTGTGCTGAAAAACCCCAACTCGGCTTATACTCGAGTCAATAGTCTGTATTATGGCAATTTGCATTGCCATAATACAGACAGGGGCTGTGGGGGCTGTCAGAGAGTTTACTTACCTCTCCTGCAGCTCCTGTCAGCTTCCTCCTCCTCTGCGCCGTCCGTTCAGCACCTCGGGCAGCTCCCAGTGTAAGTCTCGCGAGGGTGAGCTGATAGAGGTGCTGAACGGACCGGCGCAGAGGAGGAGAGAGCTGACAGGAGCTGCAGGGGAGGTAAGTAAACTGAGCTACCAATGCCACTAGAACACCAGGGAAGGAGCCCTCCTCCCTGCTATGTATAAAGCAGGGAGGGGGGACGAAAAAAAATAAAATAATAAATATTACAAATAAAATAATAAAAAATAAATATTAAAATAATAAAAAAATAATAATTAAATAAAATAAAATAATACAAATTAATCATAAAAAAATATTAAAATAATAATAAAAAAAAATTGCCCACTCCCCACCAAGGCTCTGCAACACACACACACACTGCATTCATATACACACTGCACACATACTCGTACACACATACACACACACTGCACACATACACACACTGCACTCATACACACACTGCATTCATACACACACTGCACTCATACACACACTGCATTCATACACACACTGCACTCATACACACACTGCACTCATACACACACTGCACTCATACACAAACGCTGCACTCATACACACACACTGCATTCATACACACACGCTGCATTCATACACACACGCTGCATTCATACACACACTGCATTCATACACACACTGCACACATACTCATACACACATACACACACACTGCACTCATACACACACGCTGCACTCATACACACACGCTGCATTCATACACACACGCTGCACTCATACACACGCTGCACTCATACACACGCTGCACTCATACACACACTGCACTCATACACACACACTGCACTCATACACACACTGCACTCATACACACACGCTGCACTCATACACACATGCTGCATTCATACACACACGCTGCACTCATACACACGCTGCACTCATACACACACTGCACTCATACACAAACGCTGCACTCATACACACACACTGCATTCATACACACACGCTGCATTCATACACACACACTGCATTCATACACACACTGCATTCATACACACGCTGCATTCATACACACGCTGCACTCATACACACACTGCACTCATACACACACTGCACTCATACACACACGCTGCACTCATACACACACGCTGCATTCATACACACACGCTGCACTCATACACACGCTGCACTCATACACACACTGCACTCATACACACACGCTGCACTCATACACACACGCTGCACTCATACACACACGCTGCATTCATACACACACTGTAAATAAATATTCAATTCCTATAATTTTTTTAGGATCAAATTTTATTTAGAAATTTACCAGCAGCTGCTGCATTTCCCACCCTAGTCTTATACTCGAGTCAATAAGTTTTCCCAGTTTTTTGGAGTAAAATTAGGGGCCTCGGCTTATATTCGGGTCGGCTTATACTCGAGTATATACGGTATGTCCGTATTAGTCCAGTAGACAAGATGCCAAAATACCAGAGTATTGCAGTATGCAATTATACCTTTTTTATTGGATTAATATAATATTTATTTCAATGACAAGCTTTTGAGAGTTTTCCTCTCTTCCTCAGGTCTGAAGCAATATAGATCAATTTGATAGAGTTGAACACTTAAAACAACTCATGTTAGAGAAGAGGGGGGTTGAGTGGGGTGTCATAAATAGCAGAAGATGTGCCTGAAAGTGAAAGGTGCAGGTTGGCTGAGAATACTATACACACGTTTTATAACTGCCCCCTACTTTTGTCACTGGCCCACCATGTGCCCGCCCCCCCTAAATATGAATCCTAGAGATGTCACTGGTTCCTGTGGGGATATCTGAAGTAACAAACCACATACACTTAAGCAGTTTAAGAAGAATATAAATTCAGAAATTCAAGTGCTAGAGCCTTAAACATTAACAAATGTTATAAACAATGCAATTGAAAGAGCCCAACTTTGCAAGGTGGCAAATGGAGCTCATTTAAAAGATGTCTTCTGTACCTAGTCAAACAAATCTCCCAACATTAAGCATTTATTGTATGTAATATCATTGACATTCTTTAATAAAAGTTATTGACTCCTCAAACCCTACTCTGAATTTTGTCCCACCCTAAAGAACACTGTACATTTTGACCTTTTGTTTTCAGCAAATTAATCATTATGTCAGATTAGCATATTTGACATTTTTGCTATTTTATTAATTATTAACCTTAAATACTAAATAAATCAGATAAGTTGAGGGTCATGCTGGAACTAATTTGCTCTCTGTATTTGTGTGGTATTTTACAACACTCTCACACATGTGGAAACAGAGATTTAATTTTGGTTAGGAGAATCAATACCTTAGAATATAAAATATATTAACGGATGCCAATAGCAATACTTTATGTTTATGTAACAAGCAGACAGTCTCCGAGAGCTCCTGTCAGTAGGATTAATGTCACGCTGAGGAAATCTCCTTTCTTCAGTACTCAAGGGACTAGAAATCAAAAGAGCTACAGGCATCGCAGTTCTGTGTCCCATACTAAGCCAAATGGTGAAAATCAGATACTTCTTCAGTACTTTAAAGAAAGCAGAAAACAGCATTGTCTGAGGAAACAAACATCCTATTGTTGCAGGGTATTCTGTATTCAAAGGAACATTTCCCTATAAGAATGTAAAATGTAGCAGCATAGGTTAGGATGAAAGATCAGATGAAAAAAAAAAAAAATAAATCACTCTTTCCTTTAATATTGCATGCACATATTCCTTGGGATTTATTCACTAAACAGCAAAATGTGAATTGAAAATGGAATAGCAAAATTTAGGCTGAAATAAAATCTGTAATTTATGCATTTAGTCTGAAATAAAATCTGAGATTTTTGCATTAGCTTTGCAGTCTGCTTTTAATTTTCTACAATATGTAACAGCAATTATACTTCCCATTCCTTATGTAATTCCCCCTCCCCCCCCCCCCCCCTTGTATAATTTCCGTTCCTTTACTGCTTTTGTATGAATATCTTCTTATGGAAAACTACTACATACGCTACATCTCTTGACTCCCTATAAAGCATTTACAACCTATTAAAACAGAAGAATGGTGAGAGCACACAAAGAAACAGATGCAAATTTGGATGTCCCTGTAGATTAAAACAAACAGGAAATAAAAATAAAGTGAAACATTCGTTAAAATTAGTCTCACTCACATGTTGCTAAGCCACTTAAATAAGCTGGCTCAGACTAAAGGTGTTCAGTGGATTAATATAGATGGTCTCAGGATAAAGTGCTGACTGACTTTCTTGATGTTCTTATAGTATTTCCTCAAATAATCCAGGATGCAGGATATCAGGAAAAATATTTTAAAAAGCAAGATAAAAAAAAACATAAAACAACAAGATTTTAACAATTAATTATTTTTGGTTTTTAGACTCTTTTTACCTCCAAAAGAGAGGCGATGGGAACCAGGTTTGCCCCCAGTTAAATAATAATAATAATAATAATAATAATAATAATATATAGTACTATTGAAAAAAGATGCACTGTCTTTAACCCCTTAAGGACCAAACTTCTGGAATAAAAGGGAATCATGACGTGTCAGACACGTCATGTGTCCTTAAGGGGTTAAGCAAATACTGACGATATTTAATCCATGTAAGGTTTACAAGTTGCTTGATCAACGTTTCGACCCATTCGGGTCTTCCTCAGGATCAACATGTAAACATAAAATCAAGATATATATAGAAAAACATAAAGTGTACTCACCAATGGTGATTAAACTCTCTCATCCCTTCAGTCCGAACCCGGAAGTGAAAACCGGAAGTCATGTGACGTGAAAAAATTACGTGTACCAGTGATGGCCGTGAGCGTGGTTGCTAGGAAACCAATAAACATATTAAAGAATTGGTCTCATACCGAGTGTATCATGTGGATACTGGAGTATAAGTGGCTATTTGAATAGCATATGTGTGGCCAGCGTATAAGATCTATACAAAATCACTATGTGTGTATAGCGGTGGATAAAATATTGTGAAGTGAAGTAAAAGTGCCTGGTAAAAATAAACATGTTTTAAAGTGACAAGCAACCAAAGAGGGGTGAATTTGTATAGTTAGACATATACACAAATAACATAAACATTAAAAACACAAATGCCTGCCATGGATGAAAACTAGAATATAACTATTACATATTGTATTATCCAAGAACCATCTATTCTTATTTATTTGTAGACTTAAAGGCAAAGGCATGAGCAAATTAAAGAATCATATTGCATGATATGGACCGCAAAAAGATTACTTCAAAAATTATATTAATAGTACTATTTATAAGCATTGGATTGCACCAGGGCATTTTTTTTACCATTTATATGAGCAAGGGTGAGTGCCATTAACTGTGATTTATATAATTGTGGGTGTTTGCTACACCTCTATGCGCACCCCCTCACGGAATATCTACTAAACAGTGAGTTATTCTTCCTCTGGAGTATTTATGTGGGAGCCATGGAAGATTTTCTGGCCAAGGCAGGAGCTTTAATAGAATCTTCAGAAACCCTTACTATTTCGGATGAACAAGCTAGTGCCATTCTCTGGCCACAAACCTCAGGTGAATTAGCACATACTAATTCTGTACAGGATCTCTACAATGATTTAATTAAATTGAAGAAAAGAGAAATAGATTTAGACCTTTATATCAGGCTACCATAGATCAAAAAGGATACCTAGAGGTTTTAGGGTGAGGAATGCACCTACCATAGGACGTCAAAACCCTGATTTTTGCAGGAAATGGATGCAAATATCCAATAAATGCTCATTGGACTGGATGGTTATTGTAGTGGATGAAGTTGGTAGAGAACTCATATTTGTAAAACATTCTATACAAAATATAGAAACAACGAACACTACCATACTACAAGCCTCCACTGCAATGTTAAAATTACAAGATGAAGTAAACAAATACAAAAATTAACTTATTCGCTTTAAAAAACAGAAATTAGAAAAGGTGAATAATGACTACAAATACCATCAGGTATACAGATGGCTGGGAGGTTCGCAGGATACCTATAGGTTCAATGCAAGATTTAGAACCAAAATACGAAAACCATCTTTTCAAACGATTGATGCCAGCTCTGGGCACTCAACTTCTGATCCTGACACTAGGGGTGACAGCAGAGCCCAATCTGGGGCCATTTTTTTAGAAGGATGTCCACAATTAAGAGAACCACCAGATATTCCCCGTATCAATACCAGAGGCGCAAAAAGAACCGCCCAATACAACGAGGACAGAACAACTGGAAAAAACATAAATCCGACTGGAAGACCCCCCAGAATACGGAAATTACATCCGTATTCAATTTGTCAGACAACATTTTAAATGCTGATCATTATTCTGTTTTGAACAAAGGACTTTAATTTGTCCCAGTCTCCAGACCAGACCCTTTCCAAATGGAAATTTTAATTTACAAGACCCAACGTACACTTTATAGCAACGAAATCAGGAAGTATAATACAGTAGAACCACTCCATCCATTCTATAAGAAATCCAATAAAGACATACGTACGTCCAATTCTTCTATCAAAACCTTTATCCAGACTTTAAAAGCGGACACAGAACAAATGTTCAAGAATCCTCCAAAATACCATCAAAACCTTACCAAAGGAGAAAAAATGGCCTTAAAGGATCTAAGTGATCCCAATATTGTGATTCACTCTGCCGATAAGGGTGGAGCAATGGTCATACAATCCTATCAGAATTATCGCCAAGAAATATTACGCCAATTGGATGATACTGCCACATATATGAAACTCACATATGATCCTGTTAGCAAATTCCAGAAAAGAATCAAAAACCATATAGAATTGGGAATTCGGAATGGACACTTGGATGAAAAAACAGCACAATTTCTTTATGTTGGAAACCCGAAACATCCGGTGTTATATACATTACCTAAAATCCATAAGGATCCCATAACACCTCCGGGCTGACCCATTGTGTCAGCCAAAGAAGGCTTACTTGAACCTGTCACGAAATACATTGATCACTATATCAAGAAAAGTGTAATGGCACTACCTACATGTCTACGAGACACTCAGGACTTTATCCATAAAATGAATCTAACACCAGACATTGAAGACTCATGTCTGTTAGTTACTATGGACGTCCAGAGCCTGTACACGGTCATACCTCATAGTGACGGTGTCCAGGCTCTGAGAGATGTCCTAAGCTCTTCTCCACTTTATTCGGGACCACCTATAGAGTTCCTAATGGAATTTTTACACATCGCTCTTTCTTGTAACTACTTCAAATTTGAAAACAACTTTTTTCTACAAACATCTGGGACAGCCATGGGTGCAGCAATGGCACCATCTTATGCCAATGCTTTTATGTTTGTCTTTGAAAACACACAGATTCTACAAAAATATGTAAATCAGATTAAACACTATCATCGTTTTGTAGATGATATTTTCTTGGTTTGGATGGGCAGCATGGAGGAATTGGACTCAATGCTACAAGAGATTAACCAAGCTTCCACACCAGTGAAGTTAAGTATGACTTGTGATACACAATCTATAGAATTTCTGGATGTGACTATTTTTAAACATCAGGGCAAGTTAGAATTCACCCTATATCGAAAAGAGACAGAACGCAATACTCTACTACTGGCCTCAAGTTTCCATCCTAGAAACTTCAAAGCTTCTTTACCTACATCCCCGTTTTTGTGGGTATACAGATATAACAGCACCAAAGAAAGATGTGAAATACAACTCCTAGAGATGTGGAATAGATTTAGGGTTAGGGGATATCCTTTCTGTACCCTTGAAGTAGCACTAAAACGAGCTAAAGAAATATGGGAATCTGAGATGAAGAACAAAAGAACCAAAACAACATCCAGGATATTCCTACCCTCAACTTTCCACACAGGGACTTCAAGAGTCAGAGATTCTATCTATAAACACTGGGATATGCTACAAACAGATAAACAACTACCTAAATCTTTCCAGAATCGACCCATGTTGAGCTACAGGAGGAACAGAAATCTTAAAGATATTCTCATAAAAAATGATCCCAGGGGGGCGGAGCCTGGAGCTGAACCTGAACGGACGCACTTACTGAGAGCTCCGAATAAACGACGACAATCCGCCGCAATCCGAGGTACCGGGGTACCATCCATCGACCCAAACACCCACCCGAGTTCCCCTGGAGCCCAAGGCTCAGACGAATGCCGTTCCAGTTCCCGCAAATGGGTAAAAAGACCTGGCGAAAATCTGGGGCCTACTTGACACTCCAAACCGCAAGGTACGCGACGGAGGCTGCTGCAATCGACGTTCGACACAGCACCTACCTCTTAACTGACCCTGCGGAACCGGACAGCTACACAATGGGTCGCAGGTCCCAAAAGCCTCCACCAACTGCCGGCAGAGGCATCCAAGATATCGGCGACATGCTGCAGAGGCCAATGGCGCCCAAGATGGTGGCCCCGCCGGAGCGCACACCAACCTCTCCAGACGAGGGGGAACAGCATGGGGCCAGATTAGAAATATCCACCGCTCCCCAAGCCACAGAATCACCAGCCGGCCAAGACACACAAACCCCGGCTACCAAGCAAGATATTGCCTACCTCCTGATGGAAATTAGGAGAATGCATGCAGCAGATATTAACCTAATAAAGACTGAATTACAAGCGATGACCGCACGCACACAGGCCACAGAGGAGGACATCCTAGATCTCAAAAGAGAGGTGAGAGAGATAAAAGACACTTGTTCCCATATGCAGGCCGTACAGTCCACCCTAATCACAAGACTGGACCAAACAGAAGACCGCAACAGACGCGCTAACTTAAAACTAAGGGGGATCCCAGACACCATCGACTCCTCAGAACTACCCCACTACCTCAGACGTCTCATAGCAACAATTCTGCCACCCGCTCAGGCAAAAAAACTTGTGTTGGACGGCTGTTTTAGAATCAGAAAAGCCAGACAAGCACCAACGGACGCCCCTCAAGATGTCATTATCAGATGTCACTCCGTGACCGACAAAATTAAGCTTCTCACGGCGGTCAGAGGGAAGACCCCGCTAACATTTGAAAATTCACAAGTTACCTTTTACCAAGACCTGACCCACAACACATTACTGTGGCGCAGATCCCTGGCCCCGGTCACAACTCAACTGAGAGAGGCAAAGATTGAGTATAAATGGACATTCCCAAGACCCATACAGTGACCAGGTGGGGCGCCACGCACAGCCTCTCCTCACTACTGGATGCAGAACCATTCCTGAGGGCACTGGGGATAATAGCTCTAACCCAAACAAGGGAGATCCCCACAACGTCGCACACATGGAATCCAGAGACAGTAATCTCTTTCACCCCTAGGAACACGGAGAGAAGCGGAGCCCTAACCTGAACTGCCCCACTGTGCCAGACCTTCGACCTCCTAAGTGTCCTCCACAGGCGCTGAGGAAGAGCTGATCTGAACTGCTAAACTGGTGGCCAGCAACTCTAATACATTCACCAGGCACTGTCTCCTCTTTTGTGCTTTGCTTGCCGGCTCACCTTCTGTTTTACCCTGTGCCTGTTGTTTATGTTTTTTTATGGTTTTTGGGTTTTTGTGTTTTGTTATTATTTTCAGCATGATATTACTACACACACATCCGACAAGTATAGCTTACGCTATACCATAACTGCGACTAACCGCCATCGGCCATGACTTACTCGGACAAAGAACACCACAAGCTCCAGGGAGAATATACCTTCTCCCACCCCCCCGCGACTTCCTCGGTAAGAAGTCGAAACCCCAACCCATCGGTAGACCACAAAGATTCAACGGGCTCTATGAGCGTTAACGCTCACCCCACGAACACACGCCGACATATACGGACATTATAGAATTCACCCGCAGACACGAACAATACTAAGGACAGCCATACGCACACACGCGCAAACCCGGGGGGTACAAACACGCTGACAACTACCTCCAGACTGATAACCTTTAGGTATCCACCCCCCCCCCCGATTTAACATGAACCCGGAACTCGAGGACTGACATACACTGTGAATACACTCCATGGAGGCCTTAGTTTCACACTAGTTGACTCGTAAAAAAAAGTGCAGATCTAGCTGACGTTACAACTTGGAAATGACAGACAAAAGTATGCCTTAACTATGTTGTGAAGTCATGTAACAACCATCACCCGCAAGGCT
Organism: Pelobates fuscus; assembly: GCF_036172605.1. NCBI lineage: Eukaryota > Metazoa > Chordata > Amphibia > Anura > Pelobatidae > Pelobates > Pelobates fuscus. Next base: position 338,540,518 of record NC_086318.1, on the reverse strand, counting down.
GTTGTGGCCAGGCGAGCTGTTTTGTACTGAACCATCCACGCAAAAAATAAAGAATTTAAAAAAAAAAAAAAAAATGATCCCAGGCATTGCTATGTAAAAGCCACCAAAATTGTCAAGAAAGGATGTTTCAAATGCGGAGGATGTGTTACCTGCAGTCACATGGTCAGTGGGGCCACTTTTGTCCATCCTCATAATGGTCAAAGAATTAATATTTATCATTACATTACTTGTACCACTGACCATGTGATTTATTTAATCACCTGCCCGTGCGGATTATCCTATGTGGTTAAGACGGATCTTACCCTCAGGGACCGGATACGGGGACACCGATCTACAATCACTACTGCATTTTGTGATAACTACAGTGACAAACCAGTGGCTAAACACTTTCTCGCTCTTGGACATAGATTACCAACCCTAGGCTTTACAGCAATCGACTATGTCCCTCCTTTACCTAGAGGTGGAGATAGATCTAGAATGCTGTTACAAAAAGAGGCACGTTGGATACACCGACTTGACACTGTAACACCAAAGGGACTTAATGAGAACATTGTCTACTCAGTTTTTCTCTAATTTGTTATTACAAATAAGATTACAGCATATACCTTTAAGTTTTTTTTTGTATATACATTTTTTCATATATTTTTTGGAGAAAATATATATTTTTGGCTGCAGATCCTTTAAGATACAATTTCCGTATGTGTTGAATTCCCTGGAAATCTTTAGTTTCTATATATTTTTTCATTTTTTCCCTAGGGATATAATTCCATATTTTTATATTTTTTGTTTTGTTTTGACACTGGACATTGTTATTAGTGCTATGTCCACTATTACTTCTTTCTATGGGGAACAGGATTATGGAGTTGAAATATTAATAATTTTTCTCTATTTCAAAAAAACTTTTCTATATAATAGATTAATATTTTGCAGAATTTTTTCCATTAGTATAATATCATTTTTGAAGTAAATTTTTTTGCGGTCCATATCATGCAATATGATTCTTTAATTTGCTCATGCCTTTGCCTTTAAGTCTACAAATAAATAAGAATAGATGGTTCTTGGATAATACAATATGTAATAGTTATATTCTAGTTTTCATCCATGGCAGGCATTTGTGTTTTTAATGTTTGTGTTATTTGTGTAGATGTCTAACTATACAAATTCACCCCTCTTTGGTTGCTTGTCACTTTAAAGCACGTTTATTTTTACCAGGCACTTTTACTTCACTTCACAATATTTTATCCACTGCTATACACACATAGTGATTTTGTATAGATCTTATACGCTGGCCACACATATACTATTCAAATAGCCACTTATACTCCAGTATCCACATGATACACTCGGTATGAGACCAATTCTTTAATATGTTTATTGGTTTCCTAGCAACCACGCTCACGGGCATCACTGGTACACGTAATTTTTTCACGTCACGTGACTTCCGGTTTTCACTTCCGGGTTCGGACTGAAGGGATGAGGGAGTTTAATCACCATTTGGTGAGTACACTTTATGTTTTTCTATATATATCTTGGTTTTATGTTTACATGTTGATCCTGAGGAAGACCCGAATGGGTCGAAACGTTGATCAAGCAACTTGTAAACCTTACATGAATTAAATATCATCAGTATTTGCATAAAGACCAAAGAGTGCATCTTTTTTCAATAGTACTATTTATAAGGATTGGATTGCACCAGGGCATTTTTTGACCATTTATATGAGCAAGGGTGAGTGCCATTAACTGTGATTTATATATATATATATATATATATATATATAAAAATTCACATAATTACGGCAAGTCATTTTATTAATTACAATTTGCGGGACCTGCGTGATAACCCAGGCTGAAAGTCAAGATAATTTAATTTGCTAGCACTATATTTAACCCTGTAACTTTCCAAGACACCATAAAATCTGTACATGGGGTGTGCATACTTTGCTGAACACAAATATTAGTGTTTCAAACAGTAAAATGTATTACAACGATGATATCCTCAGTGAAAGTGAAGTTTTTTGCATTTTTCACACTCAAACGGCACTTACACTGACTATATAATTCTTGTAATTACGTTTTATGGTTTTGAAACACTAATATTTGTGTTTAGCGAAGTCTCCGGAGTATAACAGTACCCCTTATGTACAGGTTTTATGGTGTTTTCAAAAGTTACAGAGTCAAATATAAGGCTTGTGTTTCAGTTTTTTCACATTAAAATTTGCCAGATTGGTTACGTTGTCTTTGAGACCGTATAGTAGCCCAGAAATTAGAATTAGGCCAATGATGGCATACCATTTGCAAAAGTAGACAACCCAAGGTATTGCAAATGGGGTATGTCCAGTAGTCACTTAGTCAAACACAAATATGAACGCTAACTTTGGCCAGTGTTTGTGACTAAATGGCAACTAAAAAAGACTGGACGCCGTCGTCAGGGGCAAATACAAAAGCTACCGGTCTCTCCCACTTCCTTAAATGTCCAATACATAATTGAACATTATTAACAGCTGGTTCCCATAACAGATACTCACATCTCGTTGGTCCGGACGAGACTCCGCCTACCAGCTATGCAATTAGAGTCCACTGCAGTCCAACTCACTTCCGCATACCCCACGTGACGATTACGTCCACACGCTACGTCACGTGGGCGGGGAAGGGGCGGATACCACGTCCGCATACCCCACGTGACTATGATGTCAAAAAAGTAGATTTACCCCTCCGTTTAAAGACTATAGGAATTTGGAGGTATTCCTGGATATGGTCTGTAGGGAAATTGTCTCTTTGCCAAATGACGATTTCCAACTACGATCTGGGGGTAACCTCCCGAAACAGGAGAGGATGGCTATTAGTCAGCTCCAGGCTAATATGGACCTGATCATTAAGCCATCCGATAAGGGGGGAAATGTGGTCGTTATGGACAGGGATCATTATATAAGGATGGCTGAACGACTGCTACTGGATGAAAATACGTACCGTGTGATCAAAAAGGATCCAACTCCACTCTTTTTGGTTGAATTACGCACTTTATTGATTGGAGCTGTCGAAATGCCTCAAATGTCTCAAAAGATGAATTCGAGTTCATGAACCCTAAAGAACCTATTCTGTCAACTTTTTACTGCTTACCTAAAATACATAAGTCCATGTCGGACCTGACAGGTAGACCAATTGTATCTGGTTGCGGTAACCTTACCCAGAATATAAGCGTATTCCTTGATAAGATTTTATCCCCAATGGTACAAAGTTTACCCTCATACCTTCGGGATACAAAACAACTACTTGGGTTTTTAACCCAGACCGAGATTCCTTATCATGCCAAATTATGTAGCCTAGATGTAGAGGCTTTGTACAGCTCAATTCCCCATGAGCTTGGAATTGAACACTGCAGAATGTTTCTCTCACTCAACCCTAAATTACCTGAGATGTACATTGAGTTTATATCAGATCTGTTGAAATTTGTGTTAACACATAACATATTTCTCTTTAATGGGAAACTGTATCAACAGACGAGGGGAACAGCCATGGGGACACCATGTGCACCATCATATGCAAATCTACATCTGGGCTGGTGGGAGCGAACAATCAGAGAAGACCCCAACCTCAAACAGTATATGGATCAGGTCCTTTACTGGAAGAGGTACATTGACGACATTTTTGTCGTCTGGCTGGGTACCCCCGAGTATTTTGCGGACTTTGTTGCTACCCTTAATGACAATACCTATAACCTGCGCTTTACAAGCGAGATGGGGGGCTCTAAACTATGCTTTTTGGACGTTTCTCTTGAAATAGGGGAAGCGAACAAAATAAATACTACCCTTTTCAGGAAAAAAACAGCTACAAACAGTCTTTTGGATTGGTCTAGCTACCATCCCACCCCATTAAAAGCTGGAATCCCCATCGGACAGTACCTCAGGTTACGACGTAATTGTTTAACCTTAGATGACTTTAAGTCCAAAGCAAGGACCTTGAGACTGTCATTCAGGGAAAAAGGATTTCCCAATAGGGTGCTAAAGAGAGCATATGTGAGGGCTCTCTCAACTGAACGGCAAACCCTTATTGATGACAACTCTGCAAAACAGGAGGGACACTTGATAAGATGCATTGGAACTTTTGATGCTGGGTGGGCTAAGATGATGGGAATCTTTAAGAAATATTGGCCCATCATATCCTCGGATAAACATCTCAAAGATGTAGTGACAGCATACCCCTCTATCACAGCACATAGAGGTAGGAACCTAAGGGACCTACTTGTCCCTAGTCATCTTTCCTCATTGTCAACTCCGGGACCCTTTAAAAACTATTTGCCCATTGGCACATATCGATGTGGTCACTGTAGTGCATGTCCCTATATTAACAAGAATTCTAAAGTTTGCAATAACAGTTCCAACTCAGAGACCTTTAATTTGCGCTCCTTTATCAATTGCCGCACTGCAGGGGTTATCTACTTACTTACCTGTTCATGTGGCCTTATGTATGTGGGGAAGACTTTCCGTCCCTTCAAGCTTAGAATTAGGGAACATGTAAACTCAGTGAGGAGACGTCTCGAAACCCCTATATCAAGACACTTACATCTTTGCCATAATCATTCCTCAGCAGGAATACGTTTCCTGGGATTAGAACACATCCCTCAGCCGCCACGAAAAGGCGGGTGGGATACTAAACTCCGTCAGAGGGAGGCTTTTTGGATTTTTAAACTCCAAACCCTATCGCCACATGGTCTGAATGAGGGGTTTTCATATACCCCTTTCATTCAATGAACATTTTTTAGTAACTTTATATGGGTATTTTTGTTAACTATGATTGTAATCAGGGCCGGACTGGCCCACCGGGATACCGGGAAATTTCCCGGTGGGCCGTCGGCACCTGGGGCCGGGGTGACCTGCGGCCGCAGGGAGAACTTGAAAGGCGGCTGCAGTGGAAGCTCTTCATGAGGCCGCTGGGGGAGCAGGTTCTTCTGGGGGAGCAGGCTGTTCTGTCTCTGCTCTCCCTCCCTCGCGTGCTAGAAAGAGACCGGGGCCGGAATATGACGTCATATCCCGGCTCCGGTCTCATTAAGCTGCGCGCGAGGGAGGGGGAGCAGAGACAGAACAGCCTGCTCCCCCAGAAGAGCCTGCTCCCCCAGCGGCCTCATGAAGAGCTTCCCCTGCAGCCGCCTTTCAAGTTCTCCCTGCGGCCGCCAGAGCAGCTATCAGTCTACCCACCCACAGGTGCCGAAAAGTATGTATGTCAGTGGGAGTGTGTGTGTGTGTCATGCTGTGTGTGTGTCTGTCTGTCATGCTGTGTGTGTGTGTCTGTGTCATGCTGTGTGTGTGTCTGTCTGTATCATGCTGTGTGTGTGTGTGTCTGTCTGTCTGTGTCATGCTGTGTGTGTCTTCGTCATGCTGTGTGTGTGTGTCTGTATCATGCTGTGTGTCTGTCTGTGTCATACTGTGTGTCTGTCTGTGTCATGCTGTGTGTGTGTGTGTCTGTATCATGCTGTGTGTGTGTCTGTGTCATGCTGTGTGTCTGTCTGTGTCATGCTGTGTGTCTGTGTTTGTATCATGCTGTGTGTCTGTCTGTGTCATGCTGTGTGTGTGTGTGTGTGTGTGTGTGTGTCTGTCTGTGTCATGCTGTGTGTGTGTGTCTGTCTGTGTCATGCTGTGTGTGTCTGTCATGCTGTGTGTGTCTGTCATGCTGTGTGTGTGTGTGTGTGTCTGTCTGTGTCATGCTGTGTGTGTGTCTGTTTGTGTCATGCTGTGTGTGCGTGTCTGTCTGTCTGTGTCATGTGTCTGTGTCACGGTGTGTCTGTATCACGGTGTGTGTGTGTGTGTCTGTCATGCTGTGTATGTGTGTCTGTCTGTGTCATGCTGTGTGTGTGTCTGTGTCATGCGGTGTGTGTGTCTGTCTGTGTCATGCGGTGTGTGTGTCTGTCTGTGTCATGCTGTGTGTGTGTCTGTCTGTGTCATGCTGTGTGTCTGTCTGTGTCATGCTGTGTGTGTCTGTGTCATGCTGTGTGTGTGTCTGTCTGTGTCATGTGTGTCTGTCAGTGTCGTGTGTGTCTGTGTCACGGTGTGTCTGTATCATGGTGTGTGTGTTTGTCATGGTGTGTGTGTGTCTGTCTGTGTCATGCTGTGTGTGTGTGTCTGTGTCATGCGGTGTGTGTGTGTCTGTCTGTGTCATGCGGTGTGTCTGTCTCATGCTGTGTGTCTGTCTGTGTCATGCAGTGTGTGTGTGTGTCTGTGTCATGCTGTGTGTCTATCTGTGTTACGCTGTGTGTGTGTCTGTCTGTGTTACGCTGTGTGTGTGTCTGTCTGTGTTACGCTGTGTGTGTGTGTCTGTATGTGTCATGCTGTGTGTCTGTCTGTGTCGTCTGTGTCACGGTGTGTCTGTATCATGGTGTGTGTGTCTGTGTCATGGTGTGTGTGTGTGTGTGTCTGTCATGGTGTGTGTGTGTCTGTCATGGTGTGTGTGTGTGTGTGTCAGTCGTGGTGTGTGTGTGTGTGTCAGTCGTGGTGTCTGTGTGTGTTTTTAAAAATAGTGTTTTACTCACCTTTTTTTTTTTCCAACGTCGTGCTGGTCTCTGCCACTATGATTGAGATTATCAAGCTTGATGATCTCAGCCAATCCGCACTGACACAGGAAGCGCCTCTAGTGACCGTCTGAGTGTCTGTCACTAGAGGTGTCACTAGGAAGCAATGTAAACACTGCCTTTTCTCTGCAAAGTCAGTGTTTACATTCAAAAATATAGACACCAGAACCACTACATTAAGCTGTGTGTGTGCGCGCCTGCTAGTGAGCTTGCTTGCTTGCATGTGTATGTGTGTGTGTGTGTGTGCCTGCTAGTGAGTGAGCTTGTGTTTTTATGTCAATGAGCTTATGTATATTAGTGAAATTGTTTGTCTATGAGGCTGTGTATCAATGAGCTTGTGTGTGTCAGTGAGATTGTCTGTGTCTGCATGTGAGTATGCTTACTGTATAATTAAATGTTTTACTCTGAAAGGACCAATATATTATATTAGAAAAAGCAATATATATATATATATATTACTCTATTATCTGGGGTGGCAAGACATATCCTTACATAATACATGCGACAATATATGGCGCAATGACTTATGGGGCTGGCATAGATTTTTTTTTCCAGGGCTGCTTTGTATCCCCAGTCGGGCCCTGATTGTAATCACTATTATTCAATATTTATTCTGAAGCTATAATTCACTTTTTGGTTTGTTAAGTGTTTATTATTTAGGGACCTAAGCTACTATACATCTCCTTACACAACCTTAGTGATGCTACATTGGTTATTACTACTTATTTGACTGTCTGGAGGGATTACTGCTTTTGATACTCACTATATATAACTTTACATTGAGTGCACTCTTTATACTATGAATGGATAATGGGTAAATGGGTGCGTTTTGCACCCCTGTGTACCCATTCCCAAATTATAGACATGTATGAGGAGTTTGTTTTCACTCTTCCTAATGGGCCCCGTTTGTTCCTTATAATTACACACTTAGGTGTTATAATATTTAGGCAGTGAATGACCAATCTTAGGCTATGATCTGATCACCCTTAGATTTACCATCTAAGGATTATCAGTCTGCTAATCCCCCTGCTGTACTGTATTTTCGGGTTTTTGATAACCCCGCCCATCTAGTGATGTCTTGGTGACTCACTAGGTTCGTCAGTGATGGGGGCGTAGCAACAGGGACGGTGTCCGCCCCTTCCCCGCCCACGTGACACAGCGCTTGACGTCATAGTCACATGGGGTATGCGGACATGGTATCCGCCCCTTCCCCACCCACGTGACGTAGCGTGTGGACGTAATCGTCACGTGGGGTATGCGGAAGTGAGTTGGACTGCAGTGGACTCTAATTGCATAGCTGGTAGGCGGAGTCTCGTCCAGACCAACGAGATGTGAGTCTCTGTTATGGGAACCAGCTGTTAATAATGTTCAATTATGTATTGGACATTTAAGGAAGTGGGAGAGACCGGTAGCTTTTGTATTTGCCCCTGATGACGGCGTCCTGTTACGCTGAAACGCGCGTCAGGCTTTTTCCTTTTTTATTTTAACTATGCACTTGGGTTGTGGGGGTTAGCACTTAACTAATTTTCCTTATCTTTTTAGTCCCTCCATAGGACTAACTGTGTCAGTAGGCATTAGCTCTATGCTATGCTGAGGTAATAGGGATTTTATTCAGGTAGCATTTAGCTGTCAGTATGCAACAATATTAAGAGAGGCTTCAGATGATCTATGGCTGTGTAGTGTAGAAATGGAGTGTCTTTATACCTGCTGGATACCTACGATCAGTCTCTGTTAGACCTCTTTACCTCATTCAGAGCAGGCTACATATACCTCTTTTTCTATTATCCCTGATTGTTACCCTTAGCTTTTTGACATAGACATTTTTTGACCTACTACACCTAAGTACCTAGTGGACAGGAGACTAAGGTTTTTAGCTTTATTAATAAACTGTGATACATATTTTAATCATAAGTACATGTCAATAGGGTTGTACATCTTTTTCCTGGCACAATACCGATTCGGGTATTTGTGCTGGTGAATTAGTGTTTTTTCTTGTTTAATTGTTTTACATGTGAGACATTGCTGAATAAAAATATGTGTATTTTATTGCAGTAAAAGCAAACAGTATTATGACATTCACAGTTAAAATGCAATGCGTAACTAAAAAAAAAGAAATTCTTAATTTCTCACATTGTTTTATACTGTATTCATATTAAATTATGTTTTATAGCTAAATATTTGATGTTAAATGAAATCCCTCTTTCCCCTCTATCAAATGATAATAATAAGTGTGGGTGCACATAATATAAAAGAGGTGAATTAGGGTTGGACAGACATATAGTCAAATTCCAAGTTTTGTTTACCTTTTATTTTGATCAAAAACGTGTACATTTGGCTCAGTCCTCAAGGGAGTTAAATCAAGGTGCTCTCACTTGTGTGATGACAATCCCAGGGTCACCTTTGGAAACTATATAAGGAAGCAAAATAGATGCCGGCTGGAAATCAGGAAGCATGGAGCTATATGGAAACTGTGATAGGCAGCATAAGATGAAAGCGGTCGGCCCTGTTGCACCATAAGAGGTAAAAGACTAAATCAATCCCTATAAAGTATAGGCAGAAATGACTCTTGCTTGCCTACATTAACATCTACAGGGAATTCACCACCACTTATTATAAATTACAGATATAAAGCATTAGAATATGGTAAAAAATAGAAAATATTAAATTGAACTAAGCTCCTCTGAATGGCCCTTACATGTGTTAAAAATGTTGCAGTTTAAATTAAACTTTTAAATGTTTTTTATAGCAACCTTGAAATTTTAGAGTGTTTTTATGAAAATATTGCTTTTAGCAATGGCATACTTTAAAATGACACAGCTGGAAGGTTAAATTAATTCGGTAGGTTAGACTCAGGTTAGGGTTAGGAAGAGATGAGGATTAGGGAGTATGCTACCTAGACAACTATAGGTGCTTTCATGACAGCCCTAGCTCCAAGAGGCATATACTGTTGTTTTCTCTTTCCTTTAATGTGCCAGCAAGATCTGCAGTATTGTACCAGAGAAAGTATTGAAAAACAATTATACGTAAAATATACAATAACATGGGTATACAAATAGCTAGTCAAGGCCGGATTTATTTGTAAGGTGTCTGTAGGCACAGAATTCTAAGGTCTTTACTTATATTCTCTGGGAAGTTATTAGAGTGATATGGACAAAGGTAAGAGAGCTGCTTAGAAAAGGGTGGTCAGATCACAAACGATCTGGTTTTAGCAAATTGGAAGAAATTTAGTCACATTTGAGACTCTCTAGACAGATCCCCAGATGTTTTAAATATACTACTTCCCTGCTGTTTTGTCAATATAAAAGCATTCTAAAGGTGTACAAAGCATCATGGCAGTTGTAGTTCTTCAACATCTGGGGATCTATTTTTTAGGCACCTACTCTAGCGTCAGTGGTAATTTTTCAGACAATTGTTAAAGGGCAACTGTCACCTCAAAATATTTTTTAAATATAATCATTCTTTCATTCTACAGCCTCTGTGGACTTCTCTTCTTCACGTCCTTAACAAAGACAGAGAAGATCATGGAGACTTACTCTTTGTTTTCAAACACTGTCTGACCCAAGGTGTATGTATATGGCTGAAGGATCCGATCACATACTAGAGGCATGGATGAGATTTTCACATTTTATTTACATATAGTTCATTTTAAAAAATATATATATTTCCTTAAAATAAAATAATAGTGGGAGAAACTCCCAGTGGGTTAGAGTGGCTCTTTCACCTCAAACCTACGATTCCTCTTCTCTTCCAAAATCCGTTCTTTTCTTACTCTCTCATGTATTATCTTTAAATCACACAACACATTAGACACTACTTTGACTTGTGTGTTTACACAGGACTAAATCTAAAGGTGATAGGAAAAAATAATCATAATTTATGGGCAAACTAAAAATAGTATTTGAGAGAGTTTGCAGGAATTAGCCAAGCTACCAAATGATTTTATTATTTTTTTATCGTACAATCTTACAAACATTGTATTAATATTATTGGTTGCCAGACCAAAATAGCCAAATTTAAAAGCGTCCTTAACTCAGCTATTTTTCCATTTGGGCTACTTCGAAATGTCACTGTCAATTCTTGTCACTTATTTTTAGTGAATGATTAATTAGAAACATAATTATAATAATTTTTGAAAATATTAAATGTGTAGATGTCTGTTATTATACTACAATGCCTGTTCCTCTGGCACTGTTCCTCTGGTTAATTGGTGATATTTGATCACAGTAAGTACTATATGCTAGGAACATATTCTAACAGTTATTTTCTAACATGTCACCTTGCCTGACACATGAAAGGCAATTGATTATATTTCACCTTACTGTTTTATTGGCCTCAGAGAATCCATCTAGGATAATTACATATTTTGTTGATTACTTTGTTAAACTTGCCATTGGCAAATCATGTGGCTTACAACTCACTCCTAAATTAGAATACAATCCTCAAATGCCCATTTGTACCTAACCTAATCAAATCAACAACTTCTTTAAAAACTCTCCTTTTCACATAAGGCAGCTTCTTCCACCAAGTTTTGTTATTTCCCACATTGAAACAGGCATCTTCTCATGGATTGTAAGTGTTGGCGTATGTAGACTTTTATAGATCTCTGTCCTCTACTCTTGCATATGCAATGTGGTTCCTGGAGGATGACACCAGGAGATGAAGAAAGAAGGTGATATCACCCTCTGGGCTGCTGTATACAGAATATGGATGTCATATTCAGGGTTCTTGCAAAATATGGGAAGAACAGCAAATGTTACTGAGCCTCTTTACATTGTCTTCTAGATTGGGTCTTGGTAAGTTATTTATTTTACACGGAGAACATTCTTATAACTCTGCTGTCTATCTATCCAATAATCAGCCACAACATTAAAACCACCTGCCTAATATTGGGTGGGTCCCCATCAAAACAGTTCTGGTGCATCAAGGCATGGACTCCACAAGATCTCTGATGATATGTGGAAGCAAGACATTAGCAGCAGATCCTTTAAGTTGCGTTGTGGGACCTCCATGGATAGTATTTTTCTTGTTCCAGTACAAGCCACAGATGCTCAATTGGATTAAGATCTGGGAAATTTTTGGTAATCCCTTAAACCATTTCCCAGAGCATAACACTACCTCTGCTGGCCTGCCTTCTTCCCATAATGCATCCTGCTGCCATCTCATGAAATTCAAGAACTGACTGTTCACTTGCTGACTAATATACATGTCTATGCTAATTTATCCCACCCCTTACAGATGCCATTGTAACAATGCTATTCACTGCACTCAGTGATTTTAATGTTGTGGCTGATGTACTTTCAAAACATTATGATTTACATTTTGACCTTGCAGCCAGAATATTTCTGTACATTCAATTTTGTTGACAGAAAAAAATATCTGGTTACACTCAGGTGTACAGGAGTATGCAGAAAGGAAATTATGAGTGCGTAACAAAAACTTGATGAAATCAGGTAAACTTTATTCTATGATACAATTTAACAGCTCATTGTAGTGGATGTACACATATATATCCTAAGAGACATATCTATTGAAAGTTCATTGACTAATTAGCTGATCTAGAGGTACAATCAGTATCAGTAACATGGCTGCTGAACAAAAAAAAAAATACATTTAAAATAGGACGTGCTTTGTCAAGGTGTAATATTGAGCAAAGGGTAACCCCTTGTAATGATGTGTGCTTGCATTCTCTATGTTAAAATATGTTTCACTTATATGTTGTCACGGCTTACCTTAGTGGGAGTCCGGTATGCAGAGATATGTGCTCACCCTTGCAATTAAACACAGGCCAAGGTGGTCAGGTAAGAATTCACCTGGCCTGTGAGTCTGTGCACGGGGCTGTGCAGGATAATGCTCCAAGTCACAGTACAGGCACGGACACAAGCGGGAAAATCGTTGTGGGTCAGAGGGTGCCAGGAATCAGGATAAACGAGTAGAGAACTGAGGTCAGAGGATGCCAGAAGTCAGGAAAAACGAGGGTAAGCCAAAGTCAGAGGATGCCAAAAATCAGGATACACGATAAAAAAGCCAAGGTCAGGCGCCAACTAGAGTACACAAACACCAACACAGGAACCAGAGTCTATGAACTGACACTGCCCAGGCAGTGTCTTATACCTGGCTAATTGGGCAATCAGCTTCAGGTGGGCTGACATTGAAAGGTGAGAGCCACTGGTGAAGTCCAGCCCCCTGGTGCTGAAGACAAGGCAGGATAGGACATAGGCAGAAACATGCTTAAGGCCTCAGGTTCAAAGCCCCTGTTGGGCACTTCTGAAACGACTACGTCTGGCCGTTTGGATGTCACGGTGAGAGCTGTGACATATGTTAAAACAGGGTTAGCACGAAATACTTTGTATTAACTCACTCAAGACAGAATAACCTATTAAAATGAATGTACTGCTTCTTGTCTTGGTACGTTATTATACATTTGCAATTTAAATTATTTGTTGAATACCTCTAAGTTTTATTTAGTTACAATACTACAAAATGGGTGCTACCCTAGACATTCTAAATGTTAAATGTTACTATATTGTACACATTAAAGCCCAAGCTCCTTCGTTAGGCATGACCTTAGTTTCGTATTTAGCGTAGTGATGCTTCTCTGCTGGTCTTCACCTGACAGGAAAACAAGCTTTTGCCTTTTCCACTTGATACCATAGCCCATCTGCATTGTGCAGCAGTCAGCATGACTCAGACTGTAAAGTGCTACTGAATAGCAAAAGGAGGAACAGCTCTTGGCTTTGTTTCTTGCCCTGCTCCTCTCTAACCTGACCCTTTTATTTCCTCAGTCTAGTTGCATCCAAGTCTCAGTCACAGCACAAACCAATATGCTGTATTTTTGTGTACTACAGCTATGTTAGGTATATTTTGTCTCATGTAGGTATAGTGTGCTTCTTGATCTCTACATGGTGGATACAGACACTATAAAAAGGAATGACAGGTGTGTCCTTCACTTAAATTTTTTTTTAGATATTATTAAATGGACACTATAATCACCAAAACAACTTTAGCTTAATGAAGTAGTTTCTGTGTTCAGATCATGCCATTGCAGTGTCACTGCTCAGTTCTTTGCCATTTAGGAGTTAAAGCCATTTTGTTTCTGCCCAAGCAGCCGTAGCCACACCTCCCTTGGCTGTGACTGATACAGCCTGCCTGAAAAAAAGGGATTCATTTTCAATCATATGTTAACTTACTTTAATTTACCTCCTGATGTGTAAATTGAACTTTGATTACATACAGGAGTCTCCTGCAGGGTCTAGCAAGTTATTAACAGAGCAGAAAATTAGAAATTCTAAATTGAACAAAATGTGCAATAAAGTGTACAAATTAGATTTCACTTTACATGAAATGTTTAGGAAGGCTGTACACATTGGATGCAGGCAGGTGTGATTAGGTCTGCATAAACAAAGTGATTCAACTCCTAAATGGCAGAGATTTGAGAAGTGATCTATACACCAAAACTGCTTCATAAAACTAAAGTTGTTGTTGCCGAGTGCAAAATGTGGCTGTTCTCAGCCAATAAGCTAGCCCTGCATTAGACTGCAGGGCTTACCTTTAAGGAATACCTTAGACAGCTAACAATAATTATCCAGTCAATATCTTTTAACAAGGAAGTGTCACTTTCTAGAATTTTTAATATTGGTGTGAAATATAAAATGAATTGTAGAAATCCAGAATTGTCTATCCTACAGCTAAATGCCAGTCTTTTCTGGGTGTCTATGCTTTGCACCTTACAGTCAGCGAAGAGAAATGATTCAGGCAAGAGGTTAAATGAAAGAATCTTCATATTTGCAATGTGTGCCCTGCTTGTTCCTGTACTGAACTAGATTGTGATATATGCTAAATCTTTACTATAAAGAAAATGGAGTCTCATATCACAAAGGTTTACACCATCTTTAGGCAATTTTAAATGCGTATTGAATAGTATTTCCAAAGAAGTGTTGGTTCCCGTTTAACATATAACAATTATGAATATGTAAATTAAATGTAAAGAGCTATTCACTGAAGTAAGAATTGTTAGGAAATCAAAGTGAATTTAAGGTGAGTTTTAAAAGTCACAAAAGTCACACAGGAAAAACTCCCAATGTCCGCAATGCGTCTGGTTCCGTCATTTTGGACTCAAATTTGAAATTTACTTTGAATTTAACTTTGAATGCACTGCATTTATCCCTTTAATGAATATCCCTAATTTATTGAGTTAGTATTTCATTGTCAACAGTTTTACTTTGCCTTGGTCAAGCATGTGAATGTATGGGCACTAATGTAAAATGATTCTCTCACATGTGTAATTGGAACTCACACATGACAAAAACGCTCTCTTTATTTAAAAAAAAAAAATGTTTTAGATTGTAATGTATTCAATTTTAATAAAGTCTATTTAATGTATTTGGAAATGTGCATTTTAAGCCAATAAAATCAGGCTGAAATAATAGCTGATTTTCAGAATGTTTCCATTTCAGCCAATTTAGCCTAAAATTTGGAAAATTCTTATCAGTATCTCCACAAATCCCAGTGTAGTGAATAAAAAAAGTCCAACATATAAAACTAATTTTTGTTTACTTTTGGTGCCTGGATTACCTTATTACAATAAATAGTTACTCCTATACTCTTCTAAATTTGAAAATGTAATAAAGCAATAAACATGTTATAATGTTCCAACTGTCTCTGTTCTAAAAGACACAAGATGGCACTATTGGACTCCACTCCAACATGTTAATACACTAAAACACAGCACAATCTGATGGAAAAAATGAAATTTGTTATCGATGATGACATCAAATTTCTATTTCTCACTGTAAATGAATTATATATATTTTTGTAAATTACTGTGAAACATTCTCCTTTAAAAAAAAAAAAGTTCTTGTTTAGAAAATGTGGTTAATAAAGTATGTGGACAAAAACAGATAGTAATTTGTGTTTTACTGACAAATTATTCACTAGTTTTAAGCTAAAATAGATTGTTCTGAGCTGCAGAATGTTTCCAACATGGCTATTTTTGTCAAGCTCACAACAACTCACTGTTTAGTGAATAGACCTTCGGAGATGCTGTGTCTTCTCAATTGAGATGTTGGCTCTGAAATGTTGAACAGTTAACATTGCTACAGTATATCTGTCAGGTCATATAAACTCTCTGTAACAGAATGCTTTATAGCCTTTCCCATCTGTTCTTGTTCTTTACTGTTTCTATAGAGACCATTGTACCATAAAACTCCTCTGGCCTGCTGCTTTTGTATATGCTCTCACTCGAGGAAACTGAAAAGAGCAAACTTAGATATTGATTGACCTTTTAAAATTGAGTGGGCAGCATGTA